>NC_142026.1:41511288-41726288 GCF_982192425.1 Myodes glareolus | reverse complement strand
TCCTCTCTCTCTCTCTCTCTCTCTCTCTCTCTCTCTCTCTCTCTCTCTCTCTCTCCCTCTCTCTGTTTCTGTGTGTATGTGTCTCTAACTCTATCACCAAGTTAGATATTCTGGGACATAAATTTAAGATATTATCAACTCTTTAAAAAATGATTGTCAACCAAATACTGAGAAAAAAATAAAGCTTAGAGTTTGTTATTACATTCCATCAGATAGATTGTTGTTGAAAAATGATGATAATACTCATTTTTTTAAAAAAAAAAGGAAGAAAGAAAGCAGTTCTACATTAAAAATCATTATTTCACCCACAGAAATTGTAGAAAACTTTTAGCTAGAAAATGGAGGGTGACAGAATTTTTCAACTTCTTTGATTAGAGCTGACCATAGATTGCTAGATTTCTATGGTTATACAAAATTTTCAAAAATGATTGGAAAATTGTTTTTTAATATCAACATCAATATATAGAAAAACATTTCATTTAACTTCACCAAAGATTGTTTCTATAAAATAATGAGTGCATATATTTAGAAGAAAATCTCATATAAAGTTATGTACATGGGTTGTATCAATATAACATTGTTCATTTATTTAGGAGGAATATAAAAAAAACCTTTGTAATTTCAGGGGTTTTGTTTGCTTGCTTGCTTTTTGCTGGGTCATGAAGTGTAACACATGGTCTTGTATAGCTATATGCCTAATCCCTTGCTGTTTTTGATATATCTATTTTCTTGTCTCCTTAAATGATCCCTTAAGCAGAGTCATCCCAAATCCTCTCAAACACAAGATTACTAAAGAGACTAAATAGTATGCCATTTTCTTAATGAGAAGAGAAACATAAACAAAACTAATGGCCCAAGTACATTTATATCATATCCCTATATAAATCCCCTGTATATCTCTACTTACTTCAAAATTAAATGTTTAAAAAGTATCCCATATACATCTCCTCAAGTATTCATGCCTCCACCTACAAATTTCTAATTAAAAGAGCTATAGATGCCAATGTTTTACAGTCATTAAATGCAGCTATAAAAGGCATTAGCCCATTTCCAAGCATCATTAAAACACTTAGTAATTTGTCTTCTAACCATGCGGTTTTTGTGTAATTTTTCATTTGTTTTTATAAAAGTAGAGGGCATGAGTTAAATTATTAGATGAAAAAATAGGCTATGAATTTTTTGAGGGTTCCTGTTCAAATTAGCCTCAACCTTTATATGTAGTGCACATTTAATGAAATACGAATATTTTGCCTTCATGGAGATATGGACTATTTGGGGACGAGAGACCATGTCATAGGAGCGTTACTTTCAAATGAGAACAGAAGGCAGAATAGAGCAGCTCAGCTCTGCACTATAGACAGAGAGATACCTTATAAAGCTTTCTTCCTATAACATTACCGAGAGCTGCCCCTCTTCTGGCCACAGCAGCATTATTTGTATCTGGTTGGAATGTCTATGCATGACCAAAGGAATCACTGTTTATCAAACAAGAGATTTAATACTCTCTGAACAGTTATTATAATCTTCAAAATGGTTTACCATCCCAGAACAGAAACAAGAAGCTGTGACCACATTTGGGCCCAACAAACAATTTTACCATTATAACTCTGGAGACAGGAAATTTTGAACTGATGATACAGAATTAAATTGTAAAATATGACTGTGAAACTTGTCTACTGTAAGTTAATTACGCCAAGTCAACATACATAAGAATGTGAAGTACTAACAAGAGAGTTGTAAAAAGCTATTTCAGCCTAATCACGTAACTTTCAAATTCATGAAAGAGGTGAAAGGATAGTTTTAGATGCAATGACTTTTATGTTTGTTGAAAGATTCATTAACAGGACGCCTCAGATGGTCTGACATATTCAGGACAGTAAAGTTGATCTGACTAAAAATACTAGCGCAATCTTCTAATAAGGAAATACACAAGCAAAGGTCCCTGGTGTCTACCACTCTACCATTTCCAGACTATATGAGAACTGGTTTTCAGATGGATTCTTCCATACCCAAGATTCCCCTTTGTCATCCCCACACCACACTATAGTTGTTCTGATTAAAGAAAAAGTAAAGAGATTCCTGACTTATTTCTTTATTCGTCCATTTCCTTCATCAGTACTTGTGTGTTTTCTTATTCATATATATGATATGGAGATATATCTCCATATTTCCTAAAGCTATGAATAGCAAACATTTTCTTTTGCCTCCTAGGCCATTGGGCCATACTAATGATATTAACTATTTGTTAAATCGATATATTAAAAATACAGTTTTAAATATAAGGCTAATCTTGGTGATTCTTATTTCAAATTTGGTGTTTTAACAAGATAATAAACTACAGTAAGCCTTAGATCAAGTGTAGAAAGAACTAGGTATCAATGGTTCTTTTGACATTTTGGTACTAAAACGTGGATAGATGCTGCTTTTTGATTTGAAAAGTAAGAATTCCTCGGTGGAAAATAGAGACAATCCTTGAAGATGCTAGAAGGCCATGCTTCCTAGGAAGCAGAAGGTGGGCGTTGCAATTCAAATTTCATGTTAATTCCCATTGATCAGCCTATTTAAATGGTAATGAGGCATAGATTGGGCCTCTTGCCCAAGTGTTTGAAATCCTGTACAGAGCATGTCTGTCTGCCAGGAATATTACTGCTCTGTCCTCGAAGAGTTGTGTTTTCTTCTTAGGTATGAGTTTGTAAAAGTGAATTAACTCCAAGTTCTCTGTCCTATACACAAGATGATACTATCAAGAGTTCATAGAATGGAGGAACATCTAATAGCCATCATCCTTCTTCTGTCACCATTACCTTTTTAGGCATGCATTCCTCTCTAACCTAGAAAGAAGAGGCTCAAAATTAACTGCAGTTTTTGTGGTGTCAGTGAATGGCTGACATCAGTCACCATTCTCAGCAGAGAAAGACAAAGTCTGAAATCTTCTCGTGTTCTGAAAATTTTAAATTTCTAATATGGATATAAGTTACTGATTTGGGTTAAAAAAAAAGTAAGAGTAAAAACAATTGTTTGGAAAATTAAATCCTGCTGTATAATAAAGGTTCTGGTCAAAGATGTAAACACATTTCACAGATCATAGAAAATGATGTTTGCAAAAAATAAATAAACAAATAAAGATAAAGTATGTTAGGGAACATTAGGAAGAATTTCCTCAGCTGAAAGAAATAAGGAACACTTAAATTAGACTCTACTATGAGAAAGAGGAGTTAGAAAATATAGAACTTGGGAACTGAGAAATAGAAATCTGGAAAAGTAGTGGGTGGCGTCTGATAGCAAATGGAAGGAACCAGAATACAGGATTTCAAGTTGAATTGTGGATTCAAATAAATACATGGACACTGCCTGTCATGAAGAGTGTTTCTGAACAGTTTGAAGGACGTATTTAGTGTAATTATTCTCAGTTACCAACTATATTTTATACCGTAATACTATTGACTGATAGGAAGAATATGTAACATGATATCTGTAAACTTAGATGTGCATTACAGTATTTTGTTATAATTGTAGAATGTTGTTTTTGGTACTCTTATGTTCTATAATTGATAAACGATATGAGTTTTGTTCTTATTTGTCTGGTTATAAATATCTACTGTCAGACAAAATAGTAAGTATTTTATCTGCATTTAACACACATAGTATTCAGCTAATTCCACATATTAAATATATTTCCCCAAGCAATATGAGAAAATGTCATCAACCAGTTTTTTTTGGGGGGGGATGATTGGATCAATTGAGGACCAACTTTATGGTTATAAAAGAAAAGAAAAATGTATAGAGAGTTATCTATTACGACTGTGCAAAGTCCAACAATAAGATATATTTTTAAATGATGACATCTTTTAGCTATCCTGGTAATATAGAACATTTTCCAATTTTACTCCTAAATTAAAAATTTAACCTGTAACTCTTGCTGTGAATTTTTCTATCTATTATAAAGGCTTGAAATTGCTTTCTGAGAAGCACATTCTCTGTGGTATAATTAAGGGGATATTTTAGGCAGCTGTTCATATATGTTTCACGTTTAACATATTTAAAGAAACCATAGAAAGCAAAAATTTTCTATGTGGGAGTTTTATGTTTGTATGTTCATGTGAGTAGGTGTAATTTCATATGTGTAAGTTCACATGTGTGTTCAGGAGTCTTAACCCTGTTAAATCAGTGACTTTCTGAATCACTCTTCTCCTTGTCAACGCAGACACACAACTCCCCCTTTTATGTGAATAAGAAATAGATCATTCTAGAGACAAATTGAAGTGAGTATAATATTAAAATACAGATTTAGGTTACCCCAAGTTCCATTCTAATGTGGCAGCAGTGTTAATGGAATCTGTTTAGTCATAAAACAAAGAATGTCATAAAGCAAGACATTCTTGAAATATATTGGAAGCATCAGAGAGGTACTTGCAGCAAGATGAGAGAAGCTCTTCTACAGGTATCAAATACCTCAGATTCATTTCTTAGCTTTCAAGTAGGTGAAAGTTAGTGGTCTGCTAAGTTAATAGATTTCAAAATTTTTAACTTAGTCATAAGATCTTCTCTCAGACACAGTCGTGAGCAAACAGTGGCTATTTAGGGGGTTAAATGTAGCCAGAGACAAGGTAATTAGTCCCTGGGAATGTAACATTCTGACCTTTCCATACCAGGTCAGTTCAATTCAGTCAATTATTCTGTGTAGATAAAAACTTTTTCCCCAGGCATTCTTCTTACATCCTCAGTCCCATTATGTGTTTTTTTTTTAATGTGGATGTTTTTACACAAAAAACAAAAGAATACATCCCCATTAAGCGCTAAATGGTTTCTTAAGAGTGTACTTTGGTTGGTAATTTCCATTTTTGTACTTCTGTGTTATCATGACTGCTTTTCATTCTCCCTGTGGAGAGAAACATGCCTGCTCATTGGAGTGCCTTTTATGAATCTCTCTTTTGTGGTATTTATCAACTCTTCAGACTAAGAACTTTAATGTCTACCAATTTAGTTCCTCATTCTGCTTGGACTCGAAAATCTATAGCGCAGTAACAAATAAACGATGCATCTTTGTCATTAAATACTTTTGTGTGAGTTTAGTTTTCTAACTATTGTCTTGCTAGAATTTTTAAATTGGTGGGAGGAGTTCTTTGCCAAGAAAGACATAGTTAAGAAAAATTTTTAAAAAGAAAATATTGTAACTCTCATGGCAGTATTAAATGAACACCTGGTTTTATTTAACTCATTAAATAGTAGGAAAGTCATTGGCTATTTTAAATAAATATATACACAAATATTTAAAAATGTCAGGTTTTCATGACAAATTTACTAAAGGGCTCAATAAATAAAAGCATTTTATTAGATACAAAATTGCTTAATGTCCTAACTTTGTGCTATTTTCTTCATCAAAAGTTGGTCTTTGCATCTCTTCAAACCATAAATTCATAGACTCCTATTTTCTTCACAATTATAAAATAGCTTTATCAACACTAACTAAGCTCATTACCACAAAGAAGTTCCCTATAGGATCTGCCTATTTCCATATTCCAGTTTGTTTTCCCTTTCCCCTATACCAGGTCTGCTTATTTTGAGAATTTTTATATTTTTATTATCTGCTGGATTTTGTCTTTCCTTTTTGAAACTCTGCTACCACCAACACAGGTATAGCTGAGATAATTCCTATCATTTTTTTTCTTTAGAAACTAGACTTGAGTTGAAAATTATTGAGATAGTTGTGTTAGCATACCTTCAGTCTTTTGCATAGTGCCTCTCCATGGGATTATAAAATCAAATACAAAATTTGATGCATTCCTCAGAATTTTTCTCTATATTTCTGGTCAAACCACAGCATTTGGTTCAAATAAACTCAATTTCTATGTGACACACTATTAAAAGATCATTATGTTCCCTGGAAATCTGAGGAACACAAGATTTCTATATTAGGTTTATTAATAAAATCAACCATATTCATAGAAATTATAGCATTAAGAAAATGATACCAAATTACAGGACAAATTCCAGTATAAATTATTTTTATTAAATTTATTACATTTTGGTGGTGGGTAAGGGCAGACCTGTGACCACAGCAAAGAGGCCTGTGAATTTTCCTTAGGAACTTTCTCCGTGGGGCTCCATCTGTTCTACTTTATATCACCAATATATCTTCCTTTGAACTCAGTTGCTGTAACTTACCACGTTCAGACATGAAATCTCCCTTCTTGCCAGTTATGATTATCTCTCAGGCATTATAACTCAGGGACACTCATTTTAATGACTATATTATAATACTATTAAATGAAGATTTTAACAGATATATTCTAACAGTTTCTGAATATTAAAGTTGACTTGTTCTTTTTTCTTTTAGGTAGCTAAATCTATTGTCCATTAACAAAAGGGCATTCACCATATCCTTTTAAAAATTGTAATATATTTTCTATTGTCGTTTATAGCAGACACTGACCATCAAAGCTAAATGTATTGTCAAAATATTCATTGTGAATTTTAAATTCAAATTCATGTTTGTTTGTCTGTAGAGAATGAAACAAAGCAAAATTTTGAATTCAGTCAATATGATCATATAGATTTTCTTAGGGCATTAACAGATTATTTTAAATATTTTAGAATATGGCTAACTTTATTGGAAATAAATTATAACTTTTGTTTGATATAGAATTATTTCTACAAAGATAAAATATGTTAAATTTCCTAAGTTTTTAATATGGTGCAAATATTTACCAATTTTAATATCAAAAAGAAGCAAAAGATCATAGATAAATGTATAAATACTCAAATAGACCCAATTTTAAATTCTAATTGAAGGTGAGTTTAAATTTTAATTTTTATGTGTAAAATATTTTATAATTTTTTTACTATTTTGCATATATATGACTGATTGTTGATTTATTCTTATTTACTATTTTTATACATAATTAACAAATATACTTTGTGTATTTGTTTTATATGTATATTTAACATTTATATAACATTTATGCATAATTAACAAATATACAAAGTAGATATGTTATATAATATATCACATATATATTATACATATTATGTATGTATACTTTGATGTATCATATATCATACCCATTGCCTAATGAGGGAAATAGTTTCTATGAAGTATCTCATTAGGTAATTTTGCAATTTTGTATGTATTTGACTTATGCACACAATTATGACATTACTAAGCAACATAATCAAAGGGCAGTATATTCATAGATGTGTTTTATCTTTAAATAAATGATCATATGAGAAACTTACCTGTATATGGGAAGCTTTATATAAATGCAAGTTATTCAACCATGGTTTTAACCAATTTTGACTAAAACCAGAAAATTATTTGAGTACTATTAAATATATTCATATATACTATATGAAAATTATTTTTAAAAACAGTCTTTTGTATGTATGTATATATATGTAATATATCATATCATATTTTCCTCAAAAAAGTAAGCTGCCTGACGTTTATGAGAGCCAATCATGTGATACATGTACCCATTGCTACTCTGCTTTTATAATTTAGGCTAAGCAAAAGCAATGATGCTATAGCAACACTAATTTCCATGTTTATTGTTACTTATGAATTATATAATGTTCAAATAACTCTCAGTAAAATGGAAATTAATTACAATGACAGGATTATAGTTTATTTTAACATGTATGTTTCTGTAGGCACTCATTGTGTTTCTCATTAAACTTTTTATTTTTTATTTTTTGATCACATTCTTCATTTGCTCAAAGTTTCTTCAAGTTCTCCTCACTTCCCTGCCTTCTCAACTTCATGTTCTTTCTCTCTCTTTTTCTATGACTCAAATAAATAAACACAAAAAGAAAATAGCTATCAAATCAAATAAGTGAAAATCCAATCATGCAAAACATCAACAACAAAATAAAATAAAAATCATACACTATACAAAACAACAGTAAAAGCACAGAGTCATGGAGTCTGCTGTTTGGTGTTATCCAGTTAACCCTGAGTATGGGACCTGCTTTTGAATATGCTGACTTGTCTAACGAAACTCCACTGGAAACAACTGATTTTACCTTTTACATTGGGTATCTTGGTTAGAGTTAGAACTTTGTGTCCCTTCCCCGTCTCAGTGCTTGGATTTGTCTAGACTGAACATATGCTTGTCTTGCATATGCTATCACAGTCTCTATGAGTTCATATTGAAGTGCCTTAAAGTTCTTGTTCTGACTCTATTTTTGATATTTCTAGATATTTGATATTGCTAGATATTTCTCAGCATTTCATTACCCAATATCCACACCTGCCTTGGTTATGTTTTTGGGACTGTATATGACCCTGATCATGATGTAAATAATTAATGTTTGTGTAATCTAAAACATAAAACTTAAATAACCAGAGGAAGCATAAATAAAAAGGAATTATCACTGGACATTTTGACCATGCTGCTAAGCTCTCAAATATGACAGATAACTTTCCTTGGGCTACCTTTACTTGGAAGATCCGTCCCTACTTGCTATTTCCTACTAGGTGGCTAACCTCTGTGGTTATGTGAATGATTATTAGCAAAGGCTTATCAGTTAGCACCCATATATAAGTAAACATATATACTTCTTTTTTCTGTGTCTGGATGACCTTACTTACAATGATTTTTTTTTCTCAGCACAATCTATTTACCTGCTAAGTTCATAATTTTTTTTTTTGATAGCTGAGTGAGAATCCACTGAGTAAATATGTAACTCAATATACACACATCTGTTTACAAATTCTGACTATTATAAATAAATCTGGAATGAACAGGGTTGAACAATTGTCCTTGTGGTAGGATATACTGCCTTTTGAGTAAATATCCAAGAGTGGTATAGCTGGGTTTTCCCACAGCAATGGAAGAGTGTTCTCCTTACTAGACACTTGCCGACATAGGCTGTCAGTTATCTTTATTAGACAAGCCTCCAGAAAGTTGTAAGATCAATACACAAAACAGTTTGTTTGCATTTATCTGATGGCAAGGGTTGTAAACATTTTTAAGTCTTTCTTGGCTTTTTGAATTTCCTCTTAGAAGATTTGCCATGCCTTCCTGTGAGTTCAAGCCTACTCTGTACTTTTCTTTTATCTTATTCAAATTATCTGGTCTTATGTTAAAACCCTTAACCCATTTGGAAATAACTTTTGTGGAGGTGACAGACATCAATCATGACTTTTTCCTCTACACGCATATATTCAACTTGGCCAACAACGTTTGTTGAAGATATGTTTCTTCCCCAGTTATATTTTTGGCATCTTTTAAAATACCAAGTGGCCATAGTTGTGGATTTATGTCTGGGCTTTGAATTTGATTCCACTTTTCAAAAATAGTATTTATGTAATTATCAGGCTATTTTATTACTATAACTCTAGAATGCAACTTGCAAGCTAAGATTGTGTCACCTCAAACACTTCTTTTATTATTAAGGATAGTTTGGTCATCCTGAATTTTTGTGTTTTCACATGAAGATAATGTTTTATTTTGATTTTGGGTTTTGATTTTTTTTTTATTTCTGTGCGTAAATTTTAATGGGGACCAGTCAGTACTGGGGATTTTTTTTATTTTTTGTTGCCTTCTTTAATTTATATCTTCAATGTCTTCAAGTTTGGTATGTTTAAATCACTAAATTTGTACAAGTTGATACAAAATTGACTTTATTATATATTCAGGTACAAAATATAATCAGGAATAGACATCATCCCATGTATATAATACATATCTGATCTCATAGCGGTCTGCCAGGTCCTCTAGCACAAGGTAATACAGAAATGAAACAATTATCATTTGGAAAAGTGCTGAAAGTCTCAGAATTTCACACAGATTAATAGAAATGGATTAAATTGAAATGTAAGAATTAGCCAATAAGAAACTAGAGCTAATGGTCCAAGCATTAATTTAATTAATACAGTTTCTGTGTGGTTATTTTGGGGCTAAGCTACCTGGGCAGCTCCATACACCACAATTGAACTAGATACTGTGGTTGTACTTATTACCTGTATATATTGTATATAGTTACTTTACTTATTGTATATATTTATTCTTCTAGTAGTTATAACATTTTTTTATTTTTTTTTAAAAAAAATGAATTTTGGTGACATATTGTTTGTGCTTTTCCAAATAATGCTTAACTGAATATCAGAGTGCAGAGCTAACCACATTATTTATTCATATACACCAGGCAGTGATGGAACACACCTTTAAGTCCAGCACTCAGAAGATAGAAACAAACAAAAGTATGTGGGTTCAAGATCATCCCACACTACACAAGACAAAATAAGTCTAGAAGAGAAACAGTTAAGCAGTGGTAGCTCACACCTTTTATTTCAGAACTAGAGAGATGGAGAATGGAAGTGATATGGCTGGAAAGAGAGAGCAATATAAGGCAAGAGGAAACAGGTCCTCAGGAACTCATACAGGACAAGAACCAGGAGTCCAAAGCTGATATAGAGACCATGGAGGGGTACTTCTTACTGGTTTCTTCTCCATAGTTTGCTCAGCTTGCTTTCTTATGAAACACAAAACTATGAGGTGTGACTCCACCCACAGCTGACAGGGCCTTCCTCCATCATGTACAAGTTAAGAAAACACTGAACAGCTGGATCTTATGGAAGCCCCTTCTTAACTGATGTTTCCTCTTTTCAGATAATTCTAATTTGTGTCAAGTTGACAGAAAACTAACCAGTACAGAGTTCTCTAGCTTTGCTCTCTCTTTTTCCTCATCAGTTTACTGCCTTCATGGTTTAGATGTCTTTTCTTTTTTATTCAAATCAAAAAAGATTTTAATTTCTTTATTCTTGTCTAGACCATGTTTGTATTCAATAGTGAGTTTTTCAACTTCCATTTGTCTGCATAATTTCTGGTGTTTCTATCGTTGATAATATCCAGCTTCATCTCCTAGTTGGCAGATAGGATATTGGGTATTATTTCTACTTTCTATTTTCTGTTGAGACTTCTTTTGTGACCTAATATTGAAAAATATTTAAGAAAATCTTATAAACTTCAAAAAGAAAGGAAAGTTTATTTATTTCATATTTGGGATAAGGTTTTAAAGATTTCTCTTATAGCCAATGATTTATGTTGTTATGATTTTGACTTGAATGTTCATGATTCTGCTTTGCAGTAGGATCTATGAATCTAGAATTAAGAGTTATGAAGTGTTTCCAGGTGTGGATATCTCATCTCTTCTTCACCGAGTGGGTTTTTTTTTTGGTTGTGGTTGACCACAACCAAATCTTAGTGAGAGGGACTGACTGTGATGGTCATTAGGTACCAGCCTACTGGTGTTGCTGTGAATCTCTGATAGGGAGTGGTTCCATAGTCAATAGGGGTCATATACACATGGAGCTTATTTAGAAGAAAAATATTAAACAGGTAACAAGAAAATATTAAGGGGATCCTTGCTCTGAATAAAGATAAATGTACCAAGAGAAATTTTAAAGCGTATTTTTAAAGTAAATTCTATTATACAATGTGATAGGGTATTTGAGTACATGAGATTACCTTCATTTATGGCTTCAAAAAATCACAAAGTAACCATGACATTATTGAAAGAATTTGAATTATGCTTATCTTTTCTTTTCTACAGATAGTCTACAATACCTGATTTAATTGCTTTCATTTGATTTTGATAATTTACTTGTTATAAAAATATCAACCTGTAGGTAATCACATTCATTTTAACACATGACTACAAGTTATTTCTTACTTCATTGAATATCCTTTGAATTTGAACCTAGGTGAATTAATGGGCCTATCAATCAAGAAATTGGAATAGGAGTCTGGAATTTAGATTTTAAGGGATTATTTCATTATACTCTATTCTCTGAGCCTCAGTGACTTGTAATTGAAATTCTAAACAACCACAAAAGAAGGCCACTTCCAATAACCATGCCAAAATGTCTACCACGGGAATTCAGGTAAATTCCATCAACTAACACCAGTTCTAGAGCCAGTTCTGTCTAGAATCACTCACATGAGTGATTCACTGTGCACCCTACACAAGTCCATATGTAACTGTGACACCAGAAGTGACTCTTTTTGACAATATGTGAGTCAGAAGTGACAGTCACTTGAGTTCCCTTCTTGCCCCACTATAAAGAGATCCATTTTGAGATAGATATGGTTTTGCTCATAATTTTTTGAAATTAACATTTTTAGCAATAAATAAGATAATTGCCAAACAAACATGGTTTAATATTTTATGCTCCTCAAAGTTAATATTCAAGGAAAATGATCAATTAATTATTGATAACTTAGAGAAACTATGTTACTCTGTTCTACTGACTAATTTTCTAAGCTTGGGACTATATACTTAATGTGAATAGTTTATATAATTATCATAGAGTCAAATTGTGTATAGCATATAAATCAACATAATTTATGCATAAAAATTCAAGCAGAATATGAAAAATAAGTTGCTTGGAAAATACAGTGTTGTTGCTGAATGGTTAAGGATACTTGATACTTTGTCTAACAATATATGTTCAATTTTATGACCCACATGATGGGAAAAGACAAAAGACTTCTACAACTTGTCCTCTGACCATCAGCACAGGGGACATGCATATGCACACAGACATACACATATGTGTTCACATACCCACAGTAATAATACCAATACAATATACAAACATAAAAAGTTAAAGACACAAAATAAATGATACTTCTAAAACTGGCTGATTGTGAACGGAAGAGATAAGATTTTATTTTATTTTATTTTTTCCCAAAATGTATTTGTTAGGTATAAATTATAATTACCTTTTAAATTTCAATTATAAACATTAATCAATAGCTACACTGACTCATTAAAAATAGAATATTTTGTAATGTGTCCACAAAGGAAATTACTTAAGTTTTGATTATTAATCAGACTTTTAATACCATTGCATCTGTAAGAAATTTCATATTTGTTACTGTAATAAGCATTCAATTATATATATTTACTTCAAAAAAGTTCAACTAGCCACAAGAAGCTTAAAGATAAATGAGACTTTTGAAGATGCAACAGGTGATTTAAAGAGGCAAATAGGCAGTTATCTGAAATTGTAAAATCTTAGAAAATAACTGATGCACAAAGATAATGCACATATTGCACAGAGTATGAGATGATTAAATATGCTGAGGTTAGCAAAAATTGAAGGTTGCATATAGTTTATAATAGCATTCTATTCCTGGCATAACAAATGCCCTTGAACTCAGTTGTTTAAAATTATGCAACTACAGATCAAACGTATGGATAATCTGAGTGATTTTTCTACTCCTGGGATAAAAAGACATCTAAGGTGATAGGCAGCTAAGAACATTTTAAGAGCATCTTGTAAAAATGTCTTGTTTCAAGGAACCATTTGTTTGTCCCGGCTGCCCAGAACCAGAATAATCACACCGAAACTGTATTATTTAAATCACTGCTTGGCCCATTAGCTTTAGCTTCTTATTGGCTAACTCTTACATCTTAATTTAACCCATCTCCATTAATCGTATATTACCATGAGGTTGTGGCCTACCAGCAAAACTTCATCACATCTATCTCTAGCTACAGATCCATGGCATCCCCTATCTCTATACTTCTTTTTCCCAGCATTCAGTCCAGTCCTCCCCACCTACCTGAGTTCTGCACTATCAAGGCCAAGGCAGTGTCTTTATTCATTTATGGTAATAACAGCACACAGAAGGGACTCTCACATCACCTCCCCATTTCTGTTTAAATAAAAAGAAAGGTTTTAAGTTTAACATAGTAAAATTTTATATATATATATATATATATATATATATATATATATATAAAACAAGTATCAAGCAAGAATTACAGTTATAATATTTATATCTACTTTATCATTTATCATAACTAAGGAAAACTATAAAAATAACTATTCTTCAACTCCATCAAGGACCCCAAAAGGATATAATATTACCGAGGTAAACAAGAAGTACACTGTAAGCAATTTCCAAAACTTTAGAATTGACAGAGATATCTCACTGCCTAGGCAAAGTTCTTTTGTACTGTTGGGGCATCCATTTTCAACCTACAAACCTATAGTGTTCAGCAGACTTTTCATGAAGCAGGAAATTTCAAAGACAGTTCCATCTATATTGGCAATTTATCAGTCATTTTCTTTTATGTCCTGCAGAATGTCTAGCAGACTCTTTCACCAAGCAGAAACCCTGAAAGACAGTATCATCTTTAGGAAAGTTCAGCAGTCATTTCTCTGTGGGTTCTGCATGTCCAGTAAAGCATTCCAGGAAAGAGCAGTTTCTTGTCCAAATGGCTAAGGAGTCTCTTTGATGTCCATCTTCCTTTCGAAGTAATTGGTGCTGTCAGGAGCAGAAATATCTCATTGTCATGAAAATTCCTAAGTTATTAAAACATTTTAAGTGCCATATTCTCTAGTCTTTGAAAGGTATAAAGAATGCCTATCCAACTGAAATATATATCTCTATATATCTAGAAAATCTAATTAATATGATTACAAGCTTGGCTATTATTCATCATTATCTATTAACCTATATTTCTTAATTATACCTTACATTTTTAAATGAACAACATAAACACAATACCTTAATCAAGCACAGAAATATACATATACTGTATAAAAATTTTCTTGAATTTTCTATCAAAAAAAAAAAACCCCAAGATCCATACCAAGGCTAATTATCCATGTCTATAGCATATTCCCCTTTAAATGGAAAGAAACATTTACAAACAATATTTGGGAATATTGGTATGTTTTTTTCTAAATATATATATAAATAAAATATTCACCATCAAATATGAGTGTAGGTGTGTGTGCGTGTGTGTGTGTGTGTGTACTATTCTACCTTACAAACTGTTGGAAATGTATAGATATCATCCAATCATCTATGACATTTATAATGGCTATTATCAGCAATGAATGAAAACTAAATGGTATAGAGAAAGGGGAGTTTGATTCTCTACAAATGAGAATAAAATAAGCATAAAATGTTGTAGAACTATGAAGAAGAGGGCCTGAGAAAACTATTACATGACCAACCTGCCAAGTATTTAGCCAAATAAAATTAAGTGAATATTTCATACAGATATCTGCATTCTCATCTTCATTGAAACAAATTCCCAATAACTAAATTAGGTTTTCAATCAATGGATAAATGCATAAAATATTCATTAATAAAATAAAAATACTATTTAGTCATAACAACGATTAAATATTATTATTTGTCTTTTGCAATAAAATGAATTTAAATTAAGACACCTCTGTTAATGAACCAGGAAAATCAGGAACACAAAGACAAATGCTATATGTTCTCTTTCATATGTAGAAGCTCAAAAAAATCAGAATAGTGATTATAGTTGCTAGAATGACACATAGATAAGGTAGATAAAATGAACTTAGATTTCATAAGAACACTCAAAGGACATTGAGCCTATAGTTCTCAATCCTAGAGAAGTAAAGTAATAAGGTGAACCCAAAGGAAAATATATATAGATCCTCCTAGAAATTGGAAGCTGACAAGATTGCCAGGCAAAAGTTGGGAGCATGGGGTTGGGAGTAGGATACCGGGAAAGGGAAAGGGAGAAAGAGAAGGGAGAGGGGGAGGGTTGGGGAGAGCTTGGGGGAGTTGGATAGTTGTTAGCCTCCGCACTTTTCTGTGAATACCCACACCCGATCCAGGCACGTGCTTTTCTGACTCGAGTCCATGAGAATGGACGATTGTCCTAAGGGTTTAAACACACAGACACAAGAGACCTGCTCATTCACCAAAGAGCAAATGGCAACTTTATTAAACTCAAGTAGGGGATTTATATTAGAGGGCAAAGGGGGCAAAAAGGCAAGGCCCCCTCCCATCAGGAGCAGTGGAAGAAGATGACAGGTGCCTGGCGCCTCAGGCAGAATCAGCTGTGGGAGGCAGGCGTGGCAGGCATATAGGGCCCTGCAGCTGGAACCTTGTTACAGGTGGAATTACTATAACAAAAGAGGGCCAAGTTCTTTCTAAGCTAAACTCTCATGCCCGTGCAGAGCAGAGAGGCCAGGGAGCCAGAGGTCAAACAGCCCTGCAAATCGCCACGAAGAAAAGGGAAAAAGACCTGGGTACCTACAGATAGTTGAGAGGGAGGAAGAACGGATATGGGAGCAGGAAAGAAGATATCTTAATTAAGGGAGCCATTTTAGGTTTGGCAAGAGGCTTGACTCCAGAGGGTTTTCCCAGGTATCCATGAGAATGTTCCCAGCTCGGACCCTTGGCAGTGGAGGAGAGGGTGCCTTAACTGGCCTTGTCCTGTAATCAGATTGATGACTATCTTGAATATCACCATAGAACCTTTGTCTAGCTACAGAAGAAGATAAAGACAGAGACCCAGAGCGGAGCACTAGACTGAGCTCCCAAGGTCCAGTTGAAGAGCAAAAGGAGGGAGAATATGAGCAAGGAAGTCAGGACCACGAGAGGTTGATCCACCCACTGAGACAGTGTGCCTGATCTAATGGGAGCTCACCAAATCCAGCTGGACTGGACCTGAACGAGCATGAAATCAAACTGGACCCTCCAAATGTGGCTGACAGTTGGGGCAAACTGAGAAGCCAATGATAATGGCACTGGGATTTGTCTCTCCTGCATGTACTGGCCTTTTGGGAGCCTAGTCTATTTGGATGCATACCTTCCTAAGCCTGGATGAAAGCAGGGAGGGCCTTAGACTTCCCACATGGCAGGGATCCCTGTCCTTTCTTAGGACTGGAGGGGGAGTGAGGGAGGATGAGTAGGGGAAAAAGAGGAAGGTAGAGGAGGAGAAGAAGAGGACATTTTGAATAATATTATTTATAATGTAATAAAAAAATAAATAATAGCAAAAAAGAACACTCTGTATACATGTTATAAATTATCACACTAAACTCTATTTAAATGTACATTTAATATAATAAGAAAATACTTTTAGTTCTCTGGGAAACAGATTGCAAATATATTGCTACATAAATCCAATGTTTTAAAATACAACAGAAGAACTTCAGTGGGCCAAAGACATGTCAGAGTAGTATGGTGACTGTATAACAAAATCTCCGAGAGCCTGGGTGTACATTTCAGAAATTGCTGTCTTGCTGGGTGGACAGACCTCAAGCCATGACTGTCTATGAAAGGACACCTGTGTTTTGGAGAAATTGACTTTTCTGCTGCTTCATGCTCAACAGTACTTTCTCAGGAACAGATGACAAACAGAGGCTCAGCCTGAGTACAAGGAGAGGATGAGAGCTGCTATGTCACATGCAATGCCACCTCAGAGATGGAGGACATGTGTATAAGTTCTAGGTCACAGAGTTCTGCTTCTGAACCTCAGTCAGGATTAAATATGTATCTTATCCTATGAGTCTCACTGTCTTAGGTGGAAACATGGGAGGTGATTAGCTTTATCTATAGGCTCCTGATATGGCTGGTAACTACTAATGGTGTTAATTATAGCCTGAATCACAGCGTAGAAGACATATTTTCCCTGTTTGTCCCTCACTCAGATCTGACAAACCTTGTCATCTCATAGAATAGTCTGTGTAGTGTTGCAAGGTACAGAAGTAGTAACTCCAATTCCCAACTAGTCTTTATTGTGTGATAGGCTTCCATATTTGTAATAAAAAATGCAAGATGAATCAGATTCTTTAATGTGGGACACTTTTGTGGCTCATCCTGACCACTGATTCCTGAAAATATCACTGAAGTCGCAGGGTATGGGACCTGTGACACATTGTCTCCCATGATATGTGCTACATCTCTCTCATTGAGACTGCTAATGACTAAGATTATCATTTTGCTCCTACTCTCTGATCAGCATGAGGTCACTGACATGAAAAATCTGTTAAATATTTAAGTAATCTCCTGGAAGTTAGTAACAGATGTTATAAGAGAGGGTTAAGATGATTACCATATCCCTGAAGCAAAATTTTAGATGAAGATTATTTATGTTAGAATAAGGACATGAACATTGTCTAACTATCCTTTATTAACAGGTGTGAAAGAAAACCTTTCTCCAAGTTAATGCCTACCCAATACTTGCCTAATTTCTTATCAATAAATAAAATAAATAAATTTTAATAATTTAAATGAAATTTAAGTAAATTTAAAAATTTAAATAAAATTTAAATAAAATCAATTAATTAAATAAATAAAATAAAATTAAAATAAATTAAATAAAATAAATAAAAATTTAAATAAAATAAATAAAATAAAATAAATAAATAAATTTTAAATAAAATTTAATAAAATAAATTAATATTTATCAATAAATAAAATAAATGATGTTTATGTGGAAATATATTCATGATTAGAGTAGGTTTAAGTGGTAAAACAATTTCCATATATAGGTGATTTTCTGCAAATACTAATTCCTGAATTAAATGGAAATATGAAAGTCTGCCTTCCCTGAACACTATTTCCTAATATGATAATGTGCAATACTGGGAGGGAGGGGGTTGCTTGTTGAATGTTCTTCTTGGTATGGTTTTAGTTGGTGATGGGACAGTATTTTAACAGACTGCAAATGATCTTCCCAGTTGTTATGTATGTTACTTCTTACAATTTAAGCACACACCATTCCATCTGCCAAGTAACGTGCAATTTCATACGTAAGTTATTAAGTAGGTAAAATAGACTGGGTAATTTGATTTAGAAGTTAGTTAGTAATTCATTTATTTCTTGTCATGTCCATGACTTCATATGGACAACTCTGGGTCAAAGGTTATTAGTAGCAATTTGTGCTATGTTTTTTTTTATCAATTGTCATTAAATATGTGAATTTCTTTGACTTATTGTATTGTGGTTTGACAAGAAGAATCTCCACAGACTATACATTATGGTGTTTCATTGTTTTATTTCTTATGGTGCTGTTCAGAGATTCAGTGATTGAGTTATAAATCTGGATATTAATAAAAACCTTTGCACTTAGGAAGTGATTGTGTTATTGATTTAATCCATCTTTAATTTTTGAGGGGTCTGGAGATTATAGATGTCATTCATCACCTCTTGTTTTGCCATCTACTTTGTTCCTAGCTTTACTAATAAAAAGGAAAGGAAAGGGAATGATTTTTCCTAGGTATAGTGGAAGAGAAAGTTTATTGTAGATAGAAGAGAGAGCAGGGACATCTGGAAGAGTCCAGAGTAGATATGACCAGACTGAGCTGGGCCATGTGGGAAGAGGAAATCAGGTACAGCACCCAGAAGGCCAAAGTTACAAAAGGAGTGGGTAACCAACATATTGGGATTATATAGAGAAGATTCTCTGGGAGAAGGGCAGCCCAACTGCTGCACTGAAAAGTTCAGGGTACAGGGTAGAATATGTTAACCATGCCCTGTAATGGGTATGCACTAAAAGAAGGTGGGAGAACCTGGAGGACTTACCTGTTTTGATATGTTAAATGGGCACCTTGGTCATTAGCACTGGTTTGAAACTTAACCCTTCCAACAAACAATGGCATTGAATATGCATTACCATTCCAAAAGGAAGGAAAGAGCACATGGTGAGTAAATACTGGACCAAAGCAAATAGGAAACTCAGAGAAGCAAACTTCAAATTCTGCATCTTTATATCTGATATCAAAACATTCTTCATATCTCCAACTCTTTTCAGCTTCTTTGACTACAGCATACTTCTCTCTCTTGAACTGGCTCTACACTTATTCATCAGCTTTCCTTTGGAGGTATTCCGTGACATTTTCAACATCTTGGATTTTATAATTAATCTAGGCTTCACTTACCAACCTCTCCATGTCTCCATGCTAGGATACCCTCTTCACATACCTTTTTTTTTCCCCACTGGCTTTCCTTATCTTTGGCAGAGGTTTCCACAAACTGTGTCTTGTATCTTTGACTCTAAATATTGAAACACCAATCTCAAGTTGCTAAGTATAGCTGCTTGCTAGGGCTAGAACTTGACTCCCTCATTCTATTACAGTGTGCATCTGATTTGTTGTTGATGCTTTCCTTTATTGCATAAGCTTTCCTTTAGTTCCTTTTCTCATTTGAAAGTCTAGTTGGGTAGGGCTTTTCCCTGAGGTTACCACTCCTTGTATTCCATTGGTCATCAGACTTTTCTTTAAAAATTTATCTCCTGAATCCTTGATATAGCTTCATTACACTTCCTGCTTCTTTTCTGTACACATCATCAAAAAAATTGACTAATAATAAACATACAAAAGAATCAATACTAAGGTATCTTGAAATCTCCTCTGCCAAAACCATTAATCCAGAAATCTTTAATTTAGTGTCAGGTAGAGGATTTAGGACATGGGCCAAAAGCATCTACATTCTTTGACAAGATACCTCACTTTGTGGGAGCCTGGTTTGTTTAGATGCTTACCTTTATAGACCTGAATGGAGGGTTGAAGATCTTGGACTTCCCACGGGACATGGAAACCTGACTGCTCTTAGGACTAGAGAAGAGGGGGAGGTGGGGTAGGGGAGTGGAAAGGGAGACGGGAGGAGGTAGAAATTTTTAATTAATAAATAAATAAATTTAAAAAAAAGAATGGCCTGTAGGCCACTTCATAATTGTATTCCCTGAAGAAACTTCTTGAGCTGGGCTCCCACTGTTCAAATCACCCTCAGAGGATCTTCTATCCTCCTACTAGAATGGTTCATTAAGTACTGAATAAAGTGTTTAAATGCTTCCTTAGTCAAAACTCCTAAAGACTTCAATTTTCCTCAAAAACAGAAACAAAAATCCAGCAATACCCCATTCCTAGTATAATCACATGCATATCTGCTACCTAAGAAGACAAAAAGATGACAGTGGATCTCCTAGTACTGGGCTCATTACAGATGACCGTGAACTAATGTTTGTGTGTTAGGAAATAAATCTGAGTCCTTCGGAAGAACAAGAGTTGCTCTGACCTCTGAAATCAACTCTGCTGTGGAATATTACATTAACTTGGCAAAGAGAAGTTTTATTTGTTTATGCATTTGCCAATGATGTAAAGATGTTGCTTTGCCTGCCTAAGACACTCGATTGTTTTAATAAATGGTCAATAGCTAGGCATTAGAGGGATAGGTGAGGCTGGTGGACAGAGAGAAAAAATATGAGGGAGAATCTAGGCTCAAAAGAAGAGGGGAGAAAAAAATTGGAGAGAAAGATGGAGATGCCATAAATAAGTCAGTCTTGCAGATGCCAGACATACAGAGTGCAAGAAAGGTTAAAAAAAATACCCAATGTAAAATGTAGATAAAAAGAAGCGGGCTAATTTAAATTATAAGAGCTAGGGAGACAAGCATAAGATAAGACCAAGCATTTATAACTAATAATAAGTCTCCATGTCACTTATTTTTGGAAGTGACATGTCCAAGTCTCCATGTCACTTATTGATTTGGAAGCTGATTGGTGGTCCAAAAGAAAGCCAGCTACACAACTCTCCAGTTTCATCACCAGTGATATTGGGGAATTTACATGGCTCCATATTGTTGAGATGAGAGGATGAAGAAAATTAAAATTTGATCCAGCTCTATGCCACGGTGCAGAGCAGTATCTGCTTGGAAAAAACAACTGCATTCAAGATTTGCATTTGTCCTCTTTCTATTTAGGAGATATAACACCCCACCACACCACCCGGATGAAAGCTCGATTTTAGACTAGGATCTCTCTTCTCTTTTTCTTCCCATTTTGTTCTCTCCTTTTGACTTCATAACATTCTATATCTTCTCCTTTAGGATCTTCTTCTTCCTCCTATTTCTTTCCCCCTTTTTTCCTTCTCATATAATTTTGTATTTTTATGTCATCCTCTACATGCTCTCCTCCTACACATACCTTTTATTTTCCCAGTAAAACACATACTCCAGGCTGTTTTACTGTATAGTGCACTGATAATCAAGCACTATAATTAACCTCACATAGACATTCAAATGTCATATAAATATTGAGTAAAAGAAAAATATTATGAAGCAACATCTAGCATAAAGAAGAAATTTAAATAGAGAAAAATTTCTGTCTGCTTTAAAGTCAAATATTTTCAAGAAAATAGTTACTTTAAAGAAAACAATGTTCACCAAGCACAATGCTCCTTTTCTCAAGAGTGTTAAGCACAAATATTTATGTAGATGGAATTGAACTAATGCAAAGAAAGTATACACTGGTTGTAATACAGTTCCCTTGATGTGATAGAATGTACTTTCCTTCTAGCCACCTTTTAAAATCTAGATTGGAAGCTCTTTGGTAGTTATTTTATTATTTATTTTTCCCCTTAATTGAAAATAGATTTTTTTCTCTCATTAGAATACAAACAGGCTTCTAAGGGAAATTAATAAAATAAAGATATAAGAGAAATCAAAAATAGATTTTAATTGGTCAAAAGGGAGAAGAGCCTAGAATTGGCAGACAAAATGACCTGGTCATTTGCACACTCAGGAATCCCATGAGAACACTACACTGCAAAGCATAACATGTATGCAAAGAACCAGTAGAATACAAATAGAGAAGAAAATATAATTAAAATAACAATAAGATAAATATTTTTTTTAAAAAAAGAAAAACCCTGACGTGACATTGAGAGATAAGGAAGCTCGTCCAAAGACTGAGTTCAGAAAACTAGTTTTAAGAACAATGAGTCTGTCACGAGGAGGGGTATTCCACTGCAGAACTATCAAATGAATTCAAAAGTAATGGTCAGCCTTAGATTTTATGACTTATTGATTTTGACAGACTTGTTAATATTAACACCGCGGCTCACTTTTGTTTTCCTTTTCTTGAGACAGAGTCTCACTATGTAGCTCTGACTGACCTGTGTGATCCAGGTTGTCCTCAAATTCACAGAGATCCTGTTACTGCTAACCAAGTGTTTGGATTAAAAGTACTTACTTCCAGACCAGTCTGAGTATGGAAATGAATGAGTCTCTGACTCTTGTGCTGTCTCTTAGGCTGTTTTCTTTCTGTTAGTTTCTCCTGTTGAACTTTGATGTGATGGATTTTTTTGTTTATTTTTTTATTTTTTTATATATTTTTATATTATTTTTTTTAAAAAATTGATGAATTGTTGAATGAATGAATGAGTGAATGAAAGAACTTAGGCAGTAGGGTCAAGGTTAATGACTAAACTGTTACTTTTATATAAGCTGGGCAATGGAAAATCAGATTTCTCCAAAAGAGTGACACTGGGTTATCAACTACAGGCCTCATATTCAGGAATGGCTGACCAACATATAATGAACTTCACAGTTTTTTGTTTGCATTTATTTGCCTACAGTATGTCAAGTTTTTTGTTTGTTTGTTTTCCTTTTAGGTGCTATTTTACATAGCTTTTTTGATTTGGTATTTGTATTGCTGTATTGGGTTTCGGTTTGTTTTGTTCAGAAAGGACTTCAAACTCAGTAGGTATGGAGGGGAAGAGGATCTGGAAGGACAAAGAGGAGGGGAAGAATTTAATCAAAATATATTTAAATTTCAAATTCTAGCAATAGTGGAGAAGGTGCCTGAACTGGCCTTCTCCTGCAATCTAATTGGTGACTATGCTAATTGTCATCATAGAACCTTATCTAGTAACTGATGGAAGCAGATGCAGAGATCCACAACAAAGCACCAGGCCAAGCACTCATAGTACAGTCAAAGGGAAAGAGGAGGGATTATATGAGCAAGAGGTGTCAAGATTGGAACTGAGAAACCCATAGAGACAGTTGACTTGAGCTGGTGGGAGTTCAGCTGGGTAGTCTGCATGGGAACAAAGCAGGCCCTCTGTATGTGGATGATACTTGTGTGGTTTAGTCTGTTTGTGTGGCCCCTGGTGGTGGAATTAGTGTCTATCCTTAGTGTATGACCTGGATTTATGAAAACGTTTCCCTATGATGGTATGCCTTGCTCAGCCTTGATGCATAGGGGAGGGTCTTGGTGCTGCTTTTGCATGCTGTGTTGGGCTTGTTAACTCCCCATGGAAGGCCTTACCCTTTCTGAGGAGTGGATGGGGTGATGGGGGGGGAGTAGGTAGGGAAGAAAAACAAGAGGAGGGAGGGTAAGGGGAAGTGTGGTTGATATATAAAATGAATAAAAAATTAAAATAAAAATAAGATTGTTTTAAATTATAAAAATGAAATAAAGTGATTTCTTAAAAAGAAGAGAAACAGTAACTCAAAAAAGTCATATATGACAGTGGTTGTGATGCATGGATAGTGAAAAATCATTGATTAACAAGGTGTTTACAATTATGCCAGTGAGCATTAATAATTTACAATGCACAAACACTTTCAAGCCATCTCAAGTACTCCATGTACATAATTCTCAAGCTGATGACTAATGGGAAAGTATGGTATTGACCACAGAAGATTGTCTAATAGTGGTGGTGGAACAATATTGTAAAAATGATTTTTGAGCATATGCTGGCTACATATGCTAGTGAATAACCAAAATCATGTATGCATCAAGCCATATTCAGTCTGAAGAATGGATTGAAATTCATGTTTCACATTTTTTATCTCTCATTATTTTTAGTGTGTCTAAAACGAGAGAAAATAAGTTGGTTCTCAAGCCTAAAGTAATGGTCAATTTCTAAAATGTAAATGAATTGAAGTTGTCCATTGGTGTGTCTCACTACAAAAGTTTTATTCTTGACATAAAAAATGGTCACGTATCTAGTAGATAAAATGAATAGTCAGCATTTCACCCATATGGAACATTATTGCTATAAATTCCAAGGAAACAGTTTTAGAATTGTAGCATGTGGGCCAGCTTGTTGGGGTTTCTGTCCCGCCCAGTACCCCAACAAGCCAGCAAGTCCCAAGGAAAATCACACGGAGTCTACATCAGGTTATAAACAGATTAGCTCATTAGGTCAGGCTTCTTGTTAACTCTTATAACTTATGTTACCCCATTATCTTTATCTATGTTAGCCACATTGGCTCCGTACCTTTCTCAGCTGGGCAAGTTACATGCTGCCTCTTAGGTGGTCTGCGCAGGAGTCCTGAGGGAGCT
Organism: Myodes glareolus; assembly: GCF_982192425.1. Taxonomy (NCBI): domain Eukaryota; kingdom Metazoa; phylum Chordata; class Mammalia; order Rodentia; family Cricetidae; genus Myodes; species Myodes glareolus. Next base: position 41,701,424 of record NC_142026.1, on the reverse strand, counting down.
CTGCTTCCAGAATACTCCCAGTCTCTTTGCTCCACCCCTACTTCCTGTCTGGCTTTCCCGCCTATACTGCCTGCCTGGCCAATCAGCATTTTATTAAAATGATTGACAGAATACAGACAATTCTCCCGTATCATAGAATAAAGAAAATTGATTATCATTGTGAAAGAATCCTACTACTTCTTTCTCAAGATGAATACTTTTCACATAGTGTACTCTGTAAAGTAATGAAAAATGCAAGACTCTATGCAGCATTGTAGCAATGACTGGCAATGATGAGGCTGACTGATGTACAAATAAATTACTTCATTTTTCAAATTCAAAGATATTAGCCCCATATAATTTTTCTTATTACAGAAGTTCATTACCAGCTTTTCCTTTATGATGGTAATCTTGCCAGTTACCCCATTTTACTTCTGGATACCTTTCAGCACATTATTCCAAGAAAGCGTAACAATTCGCAGGTAGCTCCAATTGTCAACAATAAAATTACTTGTTTTTGGAATTTAGATCCTTGAGAAAGAGAAAAAAATCCACCAAAGAGAGTTCACATTCTATTTTTCCTGAAGGTACAATGGTGTCATGTTTTAGGAGGCAATGATGGATAAGTACTAGTGACTTAGAATTTTTAGTTTCATCTAAGTATTATGATATTTCAATAAAGAATGACTAGTTTAATTTTAAAACCAAACATTGCCTTCACCAGCAGCTTCCTTTTACTCTGTCTTTTCCAACTTTCTTAATATACTTAGCTTTCTACTATCACCACTTAAAGCATGAACTGGTCTCACCCCTATTACATGAAGGAGGGAACTCATAACTATGGACCTTCCATTGTATTTTAAAATGACCTCTGTCTTTTTTAATACTGAACTCTCCCTGTGATATTTCTGTAGATGAATAGCAAGTTAATCTGAGCACTTTATTCATAAATTCAGAGTTAAAATAATTGTTCCATAAATTTTTTTATCATGTGGCAGCAAACTAATAAATACAGTCCATGCAAGACATTTTAGGTTACTTTCTAAAAATGAGACTTTTCAACTCTATGGCCTTAAAATTGATAGCTGTAATTCTCCACTTACCTTATAACCCTGATAGAGCTGATAGAAGCATGATGCTCCTTGAAAGCAGAAGTGCTATGCTTAAATTAAGTTCATGGTGGTACAGAAGTAGTCATATATTTAAGTGAAACTGATTCTTGGGTGAATAAGATATCTTGACATGTCAATAGAATATGAAACTCAATTTCACAAGATTTTTCTAGTGCCAAAGGAGATTTAAGTGGAGCTATCATTTCTATTCTTAAGAAAAGGGATATGTCTTTATACCTCTACATTCCTTGGTATAAAATTTAATTTTGCCATTTCTCATATAGCCTATCATAATTTAAGCCTTCAGAAGAGCAAAACTATATTTTACTATAGTTTCTTTTCTATTTCTACAATCAGGAACTTACTAAATTTTCACTTATCTGATTGTTACTACCTCCTTCCCATTTAAGACACTCTCTTTTAAATGTTGATTACAGATCTGAAGTGATCAGAAAGTAACATAGAGGCCTGTAATATGTTTGAGTCACATATTTTTTTACCTTAAAAAGAGTAAGAGGAAGTATGTAGTCATGAAATATGAGTTACAATTAAATCCAGCTAAGTAAAGTTAGGCTATTTTTTGTTTAGAGTCCCCAAAGAGGGCATAAAAATCAATGACAAGTTAGCCAAAACTAAACTTTAAAAGTTTTAAATAATGCTTTAAAGGTTATTAAAAACAAGAATTATACAATGAATTCAACTTTGCAATTGTTATAGAAGCACTATTTTGTTTTTTAATCAGTACATAGATTACTATGCTTTCATGCAATTTGAAATGGTACTTCAAACATTTAAGTGCCTTTTGTTTTTAATTTTCATTGTAACTCTCAAGTGCCTTAAGCTAAATGTCATTCTTTAACAAGTTACTCCCTGGAATTGTCTCCATTGCCCAAATCAAACCTCAGATGTTGTCTACCTATTTTCAATTAAAACAATATTCAAACACACCTTCCCCAAAAGTGTTCAGTAATGAACTTGCTAGTAATCTAATTCATATGTGTACCAACTATCAGACATTCTTTAAACAGAAACAATTCTAGTAAATACTGTTTAAATGGAATATTTGCATTCCACTGATGATGGAAGTCACAAAATAATCCTACACCAGTTCAGAGTTATGAACAATAAAAGGGTTATTTATTGAAGGGAAAACTTACAGATCACTAGCCTAGATAATCGTCCTCTGCATGGGCAGGAACAGGGTCTAGCAGCCTGAAGTGGGAGCCAGAAGCAAGAGGGCATGTGCATGCTTTATAGCTGCTTTTACAGTATAAGAGACTACACTCAAGTGGGCTGGTATCTTAAAGGCTATGGGCTGATGGAACAGAATGTACTCCCATGGTACTTGCTCCTTTTGTTTAAATAAGAGGGTGCCAAACCCAAAACAAAACTATCTATACACTAGGAATAGATATCAAGTATAATTAGAATTATAACCAGCATAAACAATGCATAAACAAAGAACATATGCTAAATGTTTTACAAAACATCTTATGCTAAGGAGTCTAAGTCTTGTATAGGTAATGGCTTGGCTTGATCATAAGAGGACAATAACTATAACTATACAATCATCAACCCAATCTAAGGCCTGAGAAGGGAAATAATATTACTTGAGCAGGCAGGAAGTACAATCAAGCAACTTCCAAAATGAGTAATATATGATAGAGACAAATAACTACCTGAGCAATCACCTAAATTCTCATTTGCAATGTTGAAGCAACCAATTTTGACTAAGAACTAGCGTAACTGAAAGACCACTTTCAGAGGGAGGAAATTTTTCAGAACCATAGTACCCTGCCTTGGCAAGATTTAAAAGTCTTTTTCCTTGTGCCCTGCTTATCCATTTCTGGATATGATGTACTTTGTCAGTGGTTGCAGTATGGACAATTTCTTGCCCAAAGGCTAATTGTGCCAAGAAGAAAACAAACTCCAAGTGGAGTGTCTTTGGTGCTCAAAATTTTCTCCGGAGTAGATTGGTGCTGTCAGGAGCAATCATGTTTCGTGTCAACAAAACCCTAAGTTATGTTAATGGCATGTTCTGTAGATTCTTGAAGTGGTTCAATATTGCCTATCTAGACAGAATACAATCTCTATGTGTCTAAAGAACCTAATTGTCTGACTGTGAAACAAACATTAACAACTATTGACCTATAATATTTAATACCTATATAACTTTAAGACTAAAACTTCATGTCAGAATATTAGATAATCTGTAAAGAAGTGTGCAACAAATGACGACAATGACATCAAAATGTAAATGATGTATAAGTATCTTGATTAGAGGTATAAGCAAATATAATGCAATATGAAAATATATCCTAAAAGTTGTATTAATATACAAAATGTCCTAATCAGAGGTAGAAACATCCATATAAACAAGATGACAGAATAATTTTGCATAGGTGTGCAAATAATGTAAACAAAAATAGCAAATATAATTTAAACTTGTATCAATACACAAAAACTATACCAATGTAAATTATCCATAAATAATAGCTCATAAGTATTCACTCTATTACCTACTATTATTATCCCCTATTTTCTTGAACAAACATAGTTTTCACCCCAACCCTCTCTCTAGTACATGTAATAATCAACAACCCCTAAACAGCATTCCCAACCATGAGGAAAAACTTTTACAGGATAGGAGGCATTGTCCTTTAGAATTGCTTCCTGCAGTCATGGCAGTAGTGTTTTCTTAATGGGATCCTACAAAAGTAAGGTGACGGTTAAGTTTCATAATTACTGTCTGGTATAGTTGCAAACAATTTCTGAGCAGTCAAAAGGTTTTATTTTTTTTTTCAAAATTTTTACTTGTAGTTCTGGCCAGAGCATCATGAGAAGGTATACCATTTAAGCAAGTGGTACCCAAAATTCAGTCTTATTGTAGCACTATCAGCATCATGATGTCATCTGAACCAGGTGGAGTTTTTACTGTGGGGCTCCATCTTTTTCCTGAAAACTTCGACGATTACCACAGAAAAAGTATCTATAGGAAAATCTATTGTTCTTCAAAGATTATTGCAAGGAAAAAAAAAACATCTGTAGGAAAATCTTTTGTTCATCATGGAAAACTTAAACACCATTCATATAAACATGCATTCAATGAACAATATGGTATAAACAAAATAGAGATGGAGAAAATAAAATTTTTCCTAAAATTTTCCTTCAGTCTTATAACAGATGACTCCTGATGTGAGACAGGAACTCTCAATGTACCTTTTAACAAATGTAACAAGTTAGTATTTAGAGAAGTACAGCACCATTGCCCAACTCCAAAACCAGCTGACTATATTAATATGTATGTATGTATGTATATGTGTGTGTGTGTGTGTGTGTGTGTGTGTGTGTGTATTCAGTTCCTGGCCTCATAATCCATATTCCTTTTCTAGATTATCCTTATTGTAAAGTTATTTTTCTTCTATCTGCTTTCAAACATCCAGTGTCTACTGAATTTTTGATGATGTGTGTTTTCCTGTAAAGATAAGAGCAGAACCCTGCCCCATTCCTATATGACTTTCCTTACTACCTGTATGATAGTCACTATTGTGGATGAGCTGTCATTTCTCTTCTTCGAGAGGTTTCTCCTTTTGAAATTAAATCTTTATTAATTTTACCCATTAATGGGTATTTATTAATACCCATTCCATAAAGTATCATATCTCCTGGTTTCCATTGTGAAGTCAACATATCTTTGAAATACACTGGTTGATTCAATTCAAAGGTTTTTCCATTTTCCAATGCCTCTCTGGTGCTGTTGTTCCTTTCTCAATGGCATTAAGAAAATTCAAGGTTAATGACGTTCTATGGAACAAATGTTTGTATCCTGTCAATCATATTTTAATAAAACATTGATTGGCCAATAGCCATGCAGGAAGTATAAGTGTGACAATCAGGCAGGAAGTAGAGGCAGGGTGATGAGAACAAGAGAGTTCTGGAAATAGGAAAGCTCAGTCTGCAGTTGTGACCCAGATGTAGAGGAAGCAAGATGTGACTGCCTCACAGAATAAGGTACCGAGCCATGTGGCTAACACAGACAAGAATTGTGGGCTGATATAAGTTATAAAAATTAATTAATAAGAAGCCTGAGCTACAGGGACAATCAACGTATAATTAATGTAGACCTCTGTGTGATTTCTTTGGGACTTAATGACTGTAGGAACTGGGCAGGACAGGGATCAGGCAGGACAGAAACCTCAGTCAACATTCCAGAGAAGACAAATAGTTGATATCTCTTTTAAAGAAATCAAATTTCAATTGAATTCCGGAAGTCCACTTAATTGATAGTTCAAAAAGACTCAAACATTGTTCTAGAACATAGCATTGTGTTCCTTCGGTTTATTAAATTTCATGGCATCAACACTGCATTTTTCTATTATTTTCTATAAATCTGAGAAGATTCTTTACATTTATCTCTCATCTGTCAGTCTCTCTGTCTATCTTTCTATATCTATATCTAGATAAACAGACAGGCCAGACAGACAACAGTCAGACAGACAGGCAGGCAGCTAGATGGATGATGAGTGAAGAGATCGATCGATAGATAGATAAATAGATAGATAGATAGATAGATAGATAGATAGATAGATAGATAGATAGATAGTCAGACAGACAGACAGACAGGTAGGTAAATCGATCGATCGATAAATAGATAATATAGTACTGGAAAACTGAATAAAGGTTCAAAGAAAATAATCTCTATAAGCACCATCTGAGAGGTAGTGTTGGTTAACAGTAAGTTTATTCCTTATGTTTCCTTGAAGTTTGTTAGTTCAATTCAGTGCTTCAGATTAAAATGGACCTCATTAATCTACATGATCTTCCAGGAATTATGTTGAGTGGGGTACTGAACAATTTTCCTCTAGATTATGTAACTTTTCCACGCTGTCACACTTGATCACCCCTTGCATGGAAGTTAATCAGCAGTTTACTCTTGAAACCACATTGCTATTTGTGAGATGTTTTCAGAAAATAAAGGAATTATATCTGAAAATCAAGTTGACTGCGTTGTTTATTTATATGGAAGTCCTCTGATACCGTTTTCATGCACAGGAGATCTTAGGTCTATTTCACACATTTCTCCCCATGGAAACATTGACCTGCTGTACTTGGCTGCGAGTCGTAGGTAACCCTGCAAGCCAAGGAACTAACTATGATGATATGCAAGCAATCTGCACACACAATGCAATGTGTTCTGCTGTGCGTGGTTTTGACTATCAAGTGGTTAGGAAGGGGAATTGTAACAGCTCATGGTTCTTTAATATTTTAAATCCTGATTATGGTCAAGTTCTGCTGTTTTGGACGACTCAGCAGAGGAAGAAAAACAGATTTCACAGTAACAATGGATACTGACTTCATGATGAGGAAAGATATGAGCAAATTAGTGTGAACAGATCACTTCTCAGAGGGACTATGAACACTTATGTGGCCTTCCAATTGTCTATTTCATTTCCATGTTTCCATTTTTATATGACTCCTCTGCAGATTATGATGCCGTAAGCTTTAGCTGCATTTTATGGCTCATCTTTGTAGCATCTGAAATTCTTGGCTTCCAGGTATAATGCAAAATACATCACAGCATGAATTTGGATGGCACTGAGGGCATGGGCATATCACAAGACTTTGCATACTCACAAAAATGCTGGAGATAGTTTTTATTTCTGTGTACTTTTTCATTTCCCCATTATTTAAGACTAGGTCAGCACGCTTCACATTCATACCATCTGCTTAGTAGCCTAGTTGCAGAATTGAGTGTATTAACCCAACTTGTCTTAGGTGATTCGCTAGTGATTTACATATAAAAAGGAACTAACACATACCTAAGTTATATTGTAACTGATTGTGCCAACTTTGACCCTGTAGAAATGTTTATTTTCTTCTTCTTTTAGAAACTCATTTCTCTATTAAAGATAATATGAGTCCAGTTCCATCCTTGGCAATATATTACTTTGTCCTTTGGATTGGTTTTAGTTGTTATATTATAAATTTTGCAGAATAAATGATGCTAAGTAGTAATTTTCTGCCAACTAGTTAAAGTATTAGAAATTGCTGAACACTAGGTGAAGCATGTAAATCTAAAGATATGCAAAAGCGGCAAGAACCACACCTACATGTGTACTTTATAAGAGTGACAGTCTTTCTTCTAGACTGAAATACACACATTCTCTTTAAAAACCAATAATTTACGGTCACATCTAAAAGCAAATATGTATGTTAGATAGATTACAATGGGCTATCCCATATACTCTTAGTCTAATTAGTTTAGCTCACAAACAGACAGTGGTGTTACTGACAACACTTATTCCAGACAAAGCCATCAGTTAGTTACAACTTGACTTGTACAAAATAAATCTATTTTACTCTCTTGTTCTCTCTCCCTCTCTCTCTCTCTCTCTCTCTCTCTCTCTCTCTCTCTCTCTCTCTCTTCCCTCTATTTCTTTTTAATCAGGGTGAAATATAAATATAAAATTAAGCATTGTAAAGAGTGTTATTGGGTGTTATTTTAAAACATGAAATATCCTTAATAATCACTTCCATTTAACCTCCCCCACAGAGAATACCAGAGTTTTTTAAACATGCGATTACATTTATTTTCCACTGGTCCCTAGAGATAGTTTATTTTCTGTCTTTATTTACATTTTTTAGATATTTTATATAATTGGAATAAACACAACATGTAAATCTTCATGTCTAGCTTCCTACCTTAAAATATCTTTGTGTGATTTGTTCACATGCTCATCTCTTTGTAAGTGCAACTTTTCCATTTGTTGAGTTGTAGTTCATTCCTACCCAAAATTTAGTAAAAGTCTACACCTTTTCTGAATCCTTATTTCTTCCCCACAAATTAATGTTAAAATTTATGGTTATATTAGTCAATAAGATGAAAGTAGATGTGGGGTTGGCTTATTAATCAAATGATATGAATTGGGATTTGGTCAGTCAGTGAAATATTATAAGAAAAGTTTTTTTCTTCTTTGAGGCAACATTGATAATCAGCCATACTTAGACTTGTGTGCAATGACAATAAGGAAGAGATATCACGGGTGTTTTAGAAATATGAATGGATGGAGAGCAGGAATGTATAGAGTGTAGGTGCATCCCTGATGCTGCCTGGCTTATTGCTTTTCTTTGATTATCTTTCAGATTTTTTTTCTTCTCAAACTTGTTTTTTGATCTACTCCCCGTGAAACATTTGCCATTTCAGTTCCCCTCTGAGCCTTTAGGGGAGATTGAAAGTAGCAGTTAAAGCTGGTTATGCCCTGTAGTCAAGGCAAATTTTGTTTAAAAGATGCTCCCTGTTACAGCGTTTGCATTGTCTAAATAAAAAGCAATAAAGACTTTCAGCTGGAAATCTCCCTGTGTTGTAATGTGTAGATGGTTTCAGTCACTCTCTTCTGTGAAAGAGGCATTCAAGGACAGTCTGCTTTCAGTAGCAAGAAAGTTATCTGAAGCCTATATGTGTGTGTATGTGTGTGCGTGTATATTTATATATATATATATATATGTGTGTGTGTGTGTGTGTATATTTTATATATATAAATAATTTATATATATAATTTTATATATATATATATAAAATTAATGAGCACAAATACACAAATATGTTAGGCAATGTCATGGTTATTAAAGTTGTGTAAAAAGTCTCTGCTGCTGGGAATTGAACATCTGTTTGTGGGACAAATTAATATACTAATTTTAATGAGCAAAGATTTTTTTGATGATACTGATTTCGGATACATAATGAAATTAAACTTGCTGAAAACAATTTTGGCTCAGATATTCTGACATTGCTTTCTTCAATAGCTGACACTTGAAGTGAATGGAAATTTTTAAATGTGAAAGTATAGGGAAGAGAAAAAAGAGAATGATAAAAATATTGTAGATTATAGAGAAAAGCTGCATAGATACTCATTTGAGAGAAGGGCTAGAAATATGAAAATAGGTAAGGATGGAGGAAAGATAGATGGTGTCCAAAGCTACACAGGCTAAACCATAACTGAGAATTAAGAAAGATTGACTTACATCTATCGGAGATTTTGTATCACAGTGTTCTTCAGTGAGATAGGCAACAAGCATAGAAATTATACTTTATTATAATCCAAAGGTAAAAAGATATAATTCTAAATGAGGCAGTAGAAATGGAATAAAGTAAAAACAGGAAAAAAGTTGAAGTTGACATTTAATATTAATAAGAGCCTCCACAGCTCTTCATTGTAATCATTCATAATCTAATTTGTGTGAAGATGCATTTTCCCAAAAAATATATGAGTAAATTGAGAGTTTTAATGGCCTACTCAATTAATACATAGAAGTGGGTTCATTTCACTCCAAGGCATATTTTCTTTTACTGTTTATGAATTTTTATGGAAGAAAATTATAAAACCATGCATCTACATGATAATAAAGCAAATGTATCTCATAAGTTATAATCCCCATTCCAAACAAGATGAGGAGAATGCACTATTTAAGTGCATTACCAAATACTAGCAGTAAAAGTAGCAATAGCCCACAGTAAATTTAGAGTTAGTTTGAACGTTATAGGCAAACTCATATTAACTTGTAGTTTCATGACCTAAACTTGGCCTTGGGGCTGTAACTTCCTTTCCTTTTGCTGTCTGAACACAGAGACTTCATTATCCTGGGAGTTGCCCTAGATTATTCTCCTGGCTCTCTAAAATTCTGTAAGTTTATATTCATGTGAGGTTCAAACACTTAAGCTAATTCTAAAAAACCTTAAAGTTTGGGGTAAAGTATATTTCGATGTAATTTAAAATCTTGAATTATTTGATAGCAGTACTTTCTTTCTCTTTTTGAATAAACTAATTTTTTCCAGCTCTCTTCTATATTTCCACTCTTCTTTTATCTTCTTACTTCTCTGGGTTTGCCCTTTGAATTATTCTGTTTCCTCATTCACTACACATTCTTGTGTAGCATGAACATCTAAGCTGAAAAGCTAAAATAGAAAGTCTCAAGTTCAAAGTATTTTACAAATTTCACAAGCAACATTTGACCTTATATACTAGTACAGTTAAAACACGAATGCATTAAAGTAGTGTATAAAAACAAAATTGCCTTCAGGATATAAACATAAAGTATGTGAAACAAAATAAATTTCTATCTTAGAGTTGGTTAATGTCTCCAACATATATGAAAATATGACTAAAGTTTAGCTATGAGGCAGGATGATCAGAAGTTCAAAGTCATCCTCCACTGCATTGCAAATTGGAGACAAGCCAGAATAAGAACAAGCAGACAAAATATAAACAATCAAAGTTCAATAATATTTAATAAAAATTAAATATAAGTATAAATAAAATTTGGTCACAAACATTTCAGATTAGGGCTAATCAATCTGTTCCACAGGCTTACAGAAATGTCCATGATTTTTCCTTTTAAAGAAGTTGTTGTTCTTAGTGTAATTCTGTAGTACTATCTTTTTCTTTAATGATATAATGTATACCTTAAAGTAGAAAATGTGAAAATATTAAATGCTTTCTTCTATAATAACTCAAGTTTAAGTGAAAAATTGTGCCTAATAATGATGAGTATCATTTTACAAATAAGTGAGTCTATTCTAATCAATCACTGTTTTCTTTATTTTTTCCTCATTGACTACATTTCTCTTTGTATTAAACTATTCTATTAGTTTTGAAAGGAGAAAAGAAAGAAGTTGATAAATGTTCTTCTCAACTTTATCTCTGCACTGTGGAGATGATCATGTGCTTATAAAAATCAACACCTAGGAGAGGGTGCCTGAACTGGCCTTGGTCCATAACCATACTGATGAATATTTTGCTTATCACCATAGATCCTTCATCTGGCAATAGATGGAGATAGGGACGGGGACCCACGTTGGAACACTGGACTTAACTCCCTAGGTCCAAGCGAGAAGCAGAAGGAAGAAAACGTGAGCAGGGAGGGCAAGATCAGAGGGAACCTTCATCTGGCGATGAATGGCGATGCAGACGGAGACCCACATTGGAGCAGCGGACTGAGCCCCCCAAGGTCCAAAGGAGGAGCAGAAGGAGGAAGAACATGAAAAAGAAAATCAGAACCGCAAGGGGAGCGATCACCCACTGATACAAGGGGACTGATCTAATGAGAGTTCACCAAGGCCAGTTGACTGGGACTGAAGGAGCGCTTGATCCAACCAGATTCTCTGGAGGAGGCTGGATTCCCTGAATGTGGCTGGCCCGAAGTCTTTCTAAAAAGCCATTGACAATGACTCTAGGACTTGTTTCCTCTGCATATTCTGGATTTTTGGAGATCCAGTCTGTTTGGATACTCACCTTCCTGGACCTGGAGGGAGTGGGGAGGAACTTGAACTACCCACAGGGCAGGAAACCCTGACTGCTCTTAGGAATGGAGAGGGAAGAGGAGAGGGAGTGGGGGGAGTGGGAGGGTGTTGGGAGGAGGGGCGAAAATGGAAACTTTTATATTTTAATAAAAAAAAATTAAAAAAAATCAACACCTGAAATATTCTTGTGAGAATCTTGTTTCATGTTGCAAAAGAAGTATTTTCCCCATTGTTGTGGTGTTCTGATCTCTCTCCGTGTTGCTTTTATTGAAAGCCTAATAGTTTAATAAAGTTGCCTGTCATATGAAATTCTGGAACTTGACTATAGTAAAACAGATTTATACCAAAAAAGTACTTGGAAAATATATACACTATTTTAATGAATGTAGAAATGTAGTAAGAAATTATTTCTTGTGAGTATATATCTAAGTAATACTTGATATGTTTAGAAAGTTGTAATTACAAAAGCAGTAATACTCTCATTTATATTTTAATAATTTAAATTATTATATTTTAATAATATTAATAATATTAATTAATAATATTAGGAAAAGTTATTACAGCAAATCTCAGGATATATATTTTCAGTAAAACTGAGATATAAAGAATCTTTTTAATCTTATAATACTAGTCAAAATAAAGTCATATGAGAATCTTTATTGCTTAAATATTAACAGAAAAAAATTAAAGAACCTTCAAAATCTAAACAGCTGTTCATCAATAGTGCTGCACCAAACAAAGAAAATATATATCTAAGTAACTTTGATATAAAATAAATTTATAAAATATTTTTTATATAAAAATATATTATTTTTTATAATAAATCTAAGTAAGACACTATCACTGGTTTTTGTGTGCCAACTGATTCTAAACACATGCACCACTGTGCAGTCTCTCCCCTTATTTTCCTTCATAACCACTTAATATTCTCTTCCTACTTCAGGAAGTACTGTTTGCGGTTTTTGCTTTGTTTTAAACTTAACTGTTAATCTGGCATTCTGATTAACATTATTTCTTTATCAGATGTGGCCTCATTTATTCTAAGGATTAACCATTATTTACCAGAAGCCCTGTGCTCTGATGGAATACTGGATCTACAAGGTCCGAGACACAGCCAGCTTTTGAGTACTGAAAGACACACACAGTACTCTTTCAGTAAATATTTGCTAAGTAAAGAGAAAACATCACCAGCATATTATCACTCTTCATCTTTGTCCTTGAATGATGGATGGAAGTTTTGTGACTCTGCAAATTTATCAACATGGTTAAAAAGTAGAAGTCCTGAATAAGGGGGCATCCTGGTGAGATCTTCCAGCAAGCATATATACTCAGATATACAAAACTAAGCCACTATTTATCTACCAAAGGACATTCAACACAGCTAAGGGTACCTTTTTTAGTACAGCAATGAGAAGACACTTTGGAATATTTCAGAAAGAAGCAGTCATCCTTGTCACTACCAATTCTCAAGGTCCAAGCAGCTTAGCAGACAGAAATCTCCTTCTTTGGTGAGAAAGAGGGAAATAATGTAGTCCTTACACTTGATACCACACCTAGGTACCCAACATAAAAGTCTTTATTAGTGGAGCCTCATGTCCTGGCACACCAGGTGATAACTATGTTCTGAGTGACTGAAATCTCATTGGCCAGAAGGCAAAGCAATTGCTTCTGTCAAGGTTCTCCCTCTTGCAGATATGGACAGGAAAACTACCAAATAATGGTGTCTAACAGCTCAGTATCAGGTCCACTGTAGATAGCTCCAGTACACAATAGAAAATAAAGTTCCCGTACCTAATGTACTACTAATAATTGTTGTCTCCAGACCTGCCCAACATCATATATTTCTGTGTATATATGTGAAACAAGTTTCGACACACATCAGTTTCTGTCTTCTGAGGTCATTAGACATTGTTCAAGACCATGGAAGGAAAGACCTTCCTCTATGAGGCTCTTGTGCTTTACAACTTACGGTAGCCTTTGCTGGACACACAACATTGTCCTACACTCATTTCTCAACATCAGTCAACACAAGTTTTATCAGGATAGTGTGTATGGACAGACTTCTACACATGCACAGCCGTGAAACAGAAATGGGCACTCCACCTGTGCAGATTGATTATTTGGCCTAAATGTTTGTCAGATATTGTGCAAATCTGAGTGTATTAGTGAGACTCTGCAGTGATTTTTTTCTGTATATAAGCTTCCATGACAGCTGAGCTTATCTTAAACTGCCTTCACCAACACTACACAAGCAGATATTATGACTTAGAGAAAGACAATTTGAATAGTGAGGTAGTTTAAATAAATGGCTCTCATAGACTCATAAATTTGAATGTTTGGTTCCCAGTCGATATACTGTCAGAAAGGATTAAGAAGCATGACCTTGGAGTAGGTGTGACCTTGTTGGAGGATGTGTGCCATTAGGTTTGGTTGAAGTTTTAGGAAATTCAATTCGTGCTCAGTGTCCCTCTCTCTTTCTACTACTGTCATGATGCATCACTCTGTTTCTTCTCCAACACCAAGCTTGCCTGTCTACCGCCATGCTCCCCATCATGATGATAAAAGACTGAAACTGTAACAAAGTCCCCAAATAAATGCCTTCTTAAATAAGATTTTTCTCCATCACCAATAAAATAGTGACTGAGACAACTAGGAATTCAGTAACTAGCAGGTGAAATAAAGCGTAACTTAGGGAAGATTCTAGTAGCCTGTGGAATGATTCCCAGAGTGGAAAAAAAATCACATCAACCTAGTCTATCAAATTCTACTATGGCTAATATTTTGCAGCAAAAGGCAGTGGACTTGATCTACAAATTCTGCTCAGTAATTGACAGTTCTTAGCAGTGTGGTCTTTGGTAGGATATAGGTTGACATTAACTCACCTTAGAATTGAAAGAGACGGGCACCAGTCTTACACTGGTCCATCTTCTATTACGCCTAGATCTTAGCAAAGCTCTTCAGTTTCTAATCTAGGTTAATTGCTGAGATGCAGTTAACTGGTATGCACCACAGACATAGAAGAAATATCAGGAATCTACCATTTGTAGGTTACCTTGTGTTTCGTCCTGACCAATAGATCACATAGTTCTTATAAATGTGGATTAAGATTGTCCTTTAGTGCAGAAACTTTGACCATGGATCAAAAGTAAACTTGAAAGGCTGAACTTGGATGCCATTCAGTACTGAAACATTAGGAATGATTGGATACTTAGAGACAAAATAAGCAATAAACTTAGAATTTCTGTAAAATAGGCATACATAAAAATTTATATTAGAAAAGCAGGATTAACTCATAGTTGTTTAAAGAACAGATGATATCATGCCCACAGAATTAATATCTTAGGGAGATTTGGCCTCTATTATATAGAAAATCTAAATCTTGAGCATCCTAAACGGTACAAGCTGAATGGTAGAGATCAGACATCAAGGAACGTGTTGAGGAAACTAAGTATTAGACTACAGTTAGAGAAGAGGAACAAATAGGGGTAGATAATTGCAATAAAAAGTGACTATGTAAGTCATAATGTTTTGTGCATTTCTAAAAACTAGAAACTTGCTATTGAGAGCTTTACTACAAAGGTATGATACATGTTTTAAAAAATAGATATTAAAGATAATTTAACCTCACATATTATACAACTTTATCAAAATATTACATGATACCCCATAATATGTCATTAGCATGTGCATTTTTATGTTTTGATATTTAAATTTAAACATAACAGTAAGTATATTTCATCACTTGGAATCAGAAAAGCTCATAGACCCATAAGAAGCACATAATTTTCATAGATATTTTCCCCTTACATTGTCATTTATATATGTACATATATATGTATTTTCACTCTGAGCAGGATCTGGCTTCAAACTCATGGTGAAACAGTATTGACCATGAGCTCTTGATCCTTCTGCCTGTAGCTCAGAAGTGCTGAGGTTATAGATCATAATACTATTTCCTCCTTCCAAGCATACACACACACCATGTAATACAGCACATTGCATATCACAAAATATGAATTATATTTTAATAAAACATCAAGATTAAAATATTGAAGGTCAATATAATTTAATTAATTTATGTGGACTAGTTAGTTAATAATTGCCTAGGAGACACACTGTAAAATCTTAACCACGTGGTCCATTATATTTTCCTAGACAACAAGCCTTCATTTCCCTTCCCCAACACATATCCATCTTTCTCATTAGAATGTGAAATCAGTAAAATATTGAATCCATGCCTATTTGGTAATCAAAGTACTCTGTAAGTCCTGAGTGAAGTAGAAGTCCAATAATTTCAGAAATGATGAATTGTTTACATTTCATATAAAGCAGAGGGAAATGGTCAGGAGGACCTGCTTCATAGACTTTCAAGTCTTCGAGAGGAGACATTTAGATCTGTATTCAAGAAGACACGCTTGTCAGAGGAGAGGTTAAGGATCAATTGAAGTACTTATATCACAGAACAAAAGGTACCAGGTTACTGACTACCAGAGCCAAAATTGGAAAATTTGACTGTAAAGAGTCCAGGATTCTTGGTGCTGACACTATGTAGACAGACTACTTATTCATTCTGCCATTTAACAACTTTGTCTTAATTGTCATTAGGCTTATATGATTCTGGTTGAGATGTTATTTTTTTTTTTTAGTAAATTTTATTAAATTATAAAAGTTTCCATTTCCGCCCCCCCTCCCAACACCCTCCCACTCCCCCCACTCCCCCCCTCCTTCCCCTCCGTCCCCCAGGGCAGTCAGGGTTTCCTGCCCTGTGGGAAGCTGCAGCTCCCTCCCCCTCCCTCCAGGTCCAGGAAGGCGAGCGTCCAAACAGACTGGATCCCCAAAATCCAGCATATGCAGAGGAAACAGGTCCCAGTGTCATAGTCAAAGGCATTTCAGAAAGACCCCAGGCCAGCCACAGTCAGAGAATCCGGCCAAATTCCGAGAATCTGGCTAGATCACGTCCTCGTTCAGTCCCAGTCCGACTGGCCCTGGTAAATTCTCATCAGATCCGTTCCCTTGTATCAGTGGGTGATAGCATCCCTCGCAGTACTGATTTCATCTTTCATGTTCCTCCTCCTTCCGCTCCCCCTACGGACCTCGGGGGGCTCAATCCGTTGCTCCAATGTGGGCCTCCGACTGCATAGCTGTCCTTCGCCAGACGAAGGATCTATGGTGATAAGCAAAATATACATCAGTATGGTCATGGGCCACGGCCGATTCAGGCACCCTCTCCTCTGTCCAGAGAACAATCTGGGGGATTTCTCTTTGGACCTGGGATCCCATATATAATCCAGTCTCCTGTAAACCCTAAAATGGCTCCCTTAGTTGAAATATATTGTTCCCTGATCCCATATTCATCCTACCTCCCTCCCCCCCCATCCCCGGCCACCAAGCTTTCCCCGTTCCTCCCCTACTCCCTTCTCTCTAGCCCTCTCCCCCTCCATCGACCCTCCCACCCCCCCATGCACCCGAGGTTACCTGGGACTCTTGTCTATTTCCTACCTCCTGGAGGATAGCTAAATAATCTTCATCAGGTTCATCTTCTTATTTAGCTTCTCTAGGATCACAAATAATAGGCTCAAAGACCTTTAATTATGGTTAGAATCCACTTATGAGTGAATACATACCGTGTTCCTCTTTTTGGGTCTGGCTTACCTCACTCAGTAAAGCGTTTTCTATTTCCATCCATTTGCATGCAAAATTCAAGATGTCATTGTTTTTAACTGCCGAGTAAAACTCTAATGTATATATGTTCCACACCTTTTTTAATCATTCTTCTATTGAGGGGCACCTAGGTTGTTTCCATGTTCTGGCTATTACAAATAGTGCAGCTATGAACATAGTTGAACAAATGCTTTTGTAGTATGTTAGGGAATCTTTAGGGTATATTCCCAAGAGTGGTATTGCTGGGTCCTGAGGGAGGTTGACTCCCAGTTTCCTGAGAAACCGCCACACTGATTTCCACAGTGGCTGCACGAGTTTGCATTCCCACCAACAATGGATGAGTGTTCCCCTCACCCCACATCCTCTCCAGCATAGGCTATCGTTGGTGTTTTTGACTTTAGCTATTCTGACAGGTGTAAGATGGTATCTCAAAGTGGTTTTAATTTGCATTTCCCTGATCGCTAAGGAGGTTGAGCATGACCTTAAGTGTCTTCTGGCCATTCGAATTTCATCTGTTGTGAATTCTCTATTAAGTTCAGTACCCCATTTTTTAATTGGGTTAATTAGAGTTTTAGTGCCTAGTTTCTTGAGTTCTTTGTATATTTTGGAGATCAGACCTTTGTCTGATGAGGGGTTGGTGAAGATCTTCTCCCAGTCAGAAGGCAGCCTTTTTGTCCTACTGACAGTGTCCTTTGCTTTACAGAAGCTTCCCAGTTTCAGTAGATCCCATTTATTCATTGTTTCTCTTATTGTCTGTGCTGCTGGGGTCCTACTTAGGAAGAGGCCTCCTGTGCCTAAATCTTGTAGACTACTTCCCACTTTCTCTTCTATCAGGTTCAAAGTGGACGGATTAATGTTGATGTCTTTAATCCATTTGGACTTGAGTTTTGTGCATGGTGATAGATATGGATCTACTTTCATTTTTTTACAGGTTGACATCCAGTTATGCCAGCACCATTTGTTAAAGATGCTTTCCTTCTTCCATTGTATACCTTTAGCTCCCTTGTCGAAAATTAGGTGTTCATAAGTTTGTGGGTTAATATCTGGGTCTTCTATTCGATTCCATAGGTCGACTTCTCTGTTCTTATGCCAATACCAAGCTGTTTTCAATACTGTAGCTCTATAATAGAGTTTGAAGTCAGGGATGGTAATGCCTCCAGAAGTTCTTTTATTGTATAAGATTGTTTTGGCTATCCTGGGTTTTTTGTTTTGCCATATAAACTTGATTATTGTTCTCTCAAGGTGTGTGAAGAAGTTTGATGGGATTTTGATGGGGATTGCATTGAATCTATAGATTGCTTTTGGTAGAATTGCCATTTTTACTATGTTGATTCTCCCAATCCAAGAGCAGGGGAGGTCTTTCCACTTTCTGGTATCCTCCTCAATTTCTTTCTTCAAAGACTTAAAGTTCTTGTCAAATAGGTCTTTCACTTCCTTGGTTAGAGTAACCCCAAGATATTTTATGCTATTTGTGGCTATCATGAAAGGTGATGCTTCTCTGATTTCCCTCTCTGCTTCTTTATCCTTTGTGTATAGGAGGGCCACTGATTTTTTGGAGTTGATCTTGTATCCTGCCACGTTACTAAAGGTGTTTATCAGCTGTAGGAGTTCTTTGGTAGAGTTTTTGGGGTCGCTTATGTACACTATCATATCGTCAGCAAATAACGAAAGTTTAACTTCATCCTTTCCAATTCGAATCCCCGTGATCCCCTTATGTTGTCTTATTGCTATTGCTAGAACTTCAAGCACTATATTGAAGAGGTATGGAGAGAGTGGACAGCCTTGTCGCTTTCCTGATTTTAGTGGAAAGGCTTTGAGTTTCTCTCCATTCAGTTTGATGTTAGCTGTCGGCTTGGTGTATATTGCTTTTATTATATTTAGGTATGATCCTTGTATCCCCAGTCTCTCCAACACCTTTATCATAAATGGGTGTTGAATTTTGTCAAATGCTTTTTCAGCATCTAGTGAGATGATCATATGGTTTTTTTCTTTCAGTTTATTTATATGATGGATTACATTGATAGATTTGCGTATGTTGAACCAGCCCTGCATCTCTGGAATGAAGCCGACTTGATCATAATGGATAATTTTTCTAATGTGCTCTTGGATTCGGTTTGCCAGTATTTTATTGAGAATTTTCGCGTCGATGTTCATGAGTGAGATTGGCCTGTAATTCTCTTTCTTGGTTGTGTCTTTGTGTGGTTTTGGTATTAGGGTAACTGTAGCTTCATAAAAGGAGTTAGGCAGTGACTCTTCTGTTTCTATATTGTGGAATACGTTAAGGAGTATAGGTATTAGCTCTTCCTGGAAGTTCTGGTAGAATTCTGCATTGAAACCATCTGGTCTTGGGCTTTTTTTGGTAGGGAGATTTTTGATAACAGCTTCTAACTCTTCGCGACTAACAGGTCTATTTAGATTGTTCACCTGTTCTTGGTTCAACTTTGGTATATGGTATGTATCTAAAAAAATGTCCATTTCTTTTACATTTTCCAACTTTGTGGCATATAAACTTTCATAGTAAGATCTAATGATTCTCTGAATTTCCTCTGTGTCTGTGGTTATGTCCCCCTTTTCCTTTCTGATCTTATTAATTTGCATGTTCTCTCTCTGCCGTTTGATTAACTTGGATAGGGGTTTGTCAATCTTGTTGATTTTCTCCAAGAACCAGCTTTTTGATTCATTGATTCTTTGGATTGTTTTCTCTGTTTCTATTTTGTTGATTTCAGCCCTCAGTTTGATTATTTCCAGTCTTCTAGACCTCCTGGGTGAATCAGCTTCTTTTTTTTCTAGATCTTTCAAGTGTGCTGTTAAGTCTCCAATGTGTGCTTTCTCCGCTTTCTTTAATTGGGCACTTAGTGCTATGAACTTTCCTCTTAGCACTGCTTTCATAGTGTCCCATAGGTTTGAGTATGTTGTGTCTTTGTTTTCATTAAATTCAAGGAAGAGATTAATTTCTTTCTTTATTTCTTCCTTGACCCAGGGGTGATTTAGTAGTTGACTGTTCAGTTTCCATGAGTTTGTTGGCTTCCTGGGGGGAGCATTGTTGTTGAATTCTAATTTTAGTCCATGGTGATCTGACAAGACACAGGTAGTTACTAATATTTTTCTGTATCTGTGGAAGTTTGCTTTGTTACCGAGTATGTGGTCAATTTTCGAGAAGGTTCCATGAGCTGCAGAGAAAAAGGTATATTCTTTCCTATTTGGGTGGAGTGTTCTATAGATGTCTGTTAAGTCCATTTGATTCAATACCTCCAATAGGTCTCTCAATTCTCTGTTTGGTTTCTGTCTGATTGACCTGTCCATTGGTGAGAGAGGAGTGTTGAAGTCTCCTACTATTAGTGTGTGTGGTTTGATGACCGCCTTGAGTTCTAGAAGAGTTTCTTTTACATATGTGGGTGCTTTTATATTAGGAGCATAGATATTCAGGATTGAGACTTCCTCCTGATGAATTGTTCCAGTTATGAGTATGAAATGTCCATCTCCATTTCTTCTGATTGATTTTAGTTTGAAGTCGATTTTGTTAGATATTAGAATGGCCACGCCCGCTTGTTTCTTAGGTCCATTTGCTTGGAAAACCTTTTCCCAACCCTTTACTCTGAGTAAGAGTCTGTCTTTGTGGTTGAGGTGTGTTTCTTGTAAACAGCAGAATGTTGGATCCTGTTTTCGTATCCAATCTCTAAGTCTGTGCCTCTTTATAGGTGAATTGAGTCCATTGATATTAAGTGATATTAATGACCAGTGGTTGTTGACTCCGGTCATTTTTTTTTTTTAAGTAGTAGAGTGTATGTGTTTTTCTTCTTTGATTTGTGCTTGTGAATGGTCGCTAGATGTTCGAGTTATTGTAGATTGTGTTGGGAATGTTGGATTCCTTCGGTAGTGATTTTCCTTCTAATATTCTCTGTAAGGCTGGATTAGTAGCTACGTATTGTTTAAATTTGTTTTTATCCTGGAATATTTTGTTTTCTCCGTTGATAGTGAACAATAGCTTGGCTGGGTATAGTAGTCTGGGTTTGCATCCATGGTCTCTTAGTTTCTGCAGTACCTCTATCCAGGATCTTCTGGCTTTCATGGTTTCCATAGAGAAATCCGGTGTAAGCCTGATAGGTTTACCTTTATAAGTTACTTGACCTTTTTCCTTTGCAGCTCTTAAAATTTTTTCTTTAATATTTATGTTTTGTGTTTTGATTATTATATGGCGCGGGGATGTTTTTTTCTGATCCAATCTATTCGGTGTTCTGTATGCTTCTTGAACCTTCATAGGAATATCGGTCTTTAGATTGGGAAAGTTTTCTTCTATAATTTTGTTGAATATATTTTCTGGGCCTTTGATCTGCAGTTCCTCTCCTTCTTCAATCCCTATTATTCTTAGATTTGGTTTTTTTATTGTGTCCCAGATTTCCTGAATGTTTTGTGAAGAGATTTTGTTGGATTTGCCGTTTTCTCTGACCAGAGCATTTATTTTCTCTATGGTATCTTCAGAATCTGAGATTCGTTCTTCTATCTCTTGTATTCTATTGGTTATGCTTGATTCTGTAGTCTCCGCTCGTTTACCTAGGTTTTCCATATCCAGCCGGTTCTCGTTTTGTGTTTTCTTCATTGCCTCCATTTCAGTTTTCAATTCTTGGACTGTTTCCTTTACTTGTTTGATTGTTTTTTCTTGGTTTCTCAGGGTATCACTCACGGATTTACTTATTTCTTCAAACTTTTTGTTATATTTCTCATCCATTTCTATACTCATTTCTTCAAACTTTTTGTTATACTTCTCGACCAGTTCCTTAAGGGAGTTATTCATATCCTGTTTAAGGGACTCTATTGCTTTCATAATGGCACTTTTTTCCACTTCATCTGGGTTAGAGTGTTCAAATCCTTCTGTTGTAGGGTCATTGGGATCTGATATTTTCATGTTGTTTTTCAGATTGTTGGAGGAGGTCTTGCCTTGGCGTCTGCCCATCTCTTCGATCAAATGCTCTCTATTGGAACTTCTGGTATCGGGTCAGGTTCCCTTGTTGGGCAGGGAGTTCACTGATAGAATGCCTACCTTTCCCCAAGCAGGGTATTGAACCACAGGCACTGCCTCTGTCCGGGATGCCCCTATAGAGCAGGCCCAGTGTGCAAGGCAGCTGAGCTGGGGAAATTTTATGGGCTCAGTGGGAGGGGAGAAATATAGAAATTTGTACCTGGATGGAAGCTGGGATGGCAGGTGGGAGAGCCTAGCAGGGTGGAAACAGCACTGCAGGCTGACCTGGGAGTCTATGGGGTCGGGGAGAGTCCTAGCTCCCCCTCGCTGGGCCCCTGTCGTGGGCCCGAATCAACTCACCACTCTGAAGGCCCTCTGGATGGAAGCTGGGATGGCTGGCGGGGAAGCTAGCAGGGTGGAGCCAGCAGAGCAGGCTGACCTGGGAGTCTATGGTGGTCGGGGAGAGTCCTAGCTTCCCCTCGCTGGGCCCACGGGGACCCGAATCAACTCACCACTCCGAAGGCCCTCTGGATGGAAGCTGGGATGGCTGGCGGGGAAGCTAGCAGGGTGGAGCAAGCAAACAGGCTGACCTGGGAGTCTATGGGGTCAGGGAGAGTCCTAGCTCCCCCTCGCTGGGCCCGCGGGGACCCGAATCAACTCACCACTCCGAAGGCCCTCTGGATGGAAGCTGGGATGGCTGGCGGGGAAGCTAGCAGGGTGGAGCCAGCAGAGCAGGCTGACCTGGGAGTCTATGGGGTCGGGGAGAGTCCTAGCTCCCCCTCGCTGGGCCCGCGGGGACCCGAATCAACTCACCACTCCGAAGGCCCTCTGGATGGAAGCTGGGATGGCTGGCGGGGAAGCTAGCAGGGTGGAGCCAGCAGAGCAGGCTGACCTGGGAGTCTATGGGGTCGGGGAGAGTCCTAGCTCCCCCTCGCTGGGCCCGCGGGGACCCGAATCAACTCACCACTCCGAAGGCCCTCTGGATGGAAGCCTGGTTGAGATGTTATAACTGATCATTGGTACTTTCATAACTGTAGACTGAATTATATTCAACATACACGTCAATAAACAGTACAAAAATTAATGGAAACCACAGCTATACCCCCAAACATACTTTATCAGAGTTTTTTGGTTATATAGATCTTTTAAACTGACTTTCCCTTTGTTGTAAAGAAATGATACTATAAGCCTCAAATTGTTGCCTGCAATCTTAGAATGAGGACATTGAAGCAGGTATATCATAACTCTGAAGCAAGTCTGATATAAATAAATCTGACCAACTAGAACTATACATATTTTTGTTTAAAATAAAAATAATTAATGTGCACACACAATAGATTTTTAACAAATAATTTTAAGGGTCATTTTCCCTAGTTCTGCTTACCCGATTAACTTTCTGTATGACTTTGAAGAGGTTGTGTCATTTTCTTGTCTCAGTTTCTAAAGTAGACAGTTTATCTGTCTCCATTACATGATGAGGCTTATTGAGGTAACACACGTCTATACTCATTATGAAAAAAGTTTAGCACAGTTACTGGAGTAGACACATAGAGAGTTATAAGTATTATTTTATTAGAAGTTTTACCACTACTTTCACATATATATTTAGTAATGTCATCATAAAGTGTAATTTTGAAGGCAAATTACAGTATGTCTTTGATTTTAATTCCATATAAAAAGCACTATTCTAATGCTTGTGACTCACGAACTCACTCAAAAACATTTGATTTGAGGCTTTGTTGGAACTCCCATGGGTGGCAATCAGTTGAATTTTCCCCACAGAACTGAAACACCACTGAGCACCTGTGAGGTAATCTCTCGGACTTCTTAGCTCGCTTATGTCAATGTTTAGGGGGTTGTGTAATACCTGCTTCTTATGATTGACACAACATCAAATACCATCTATATTATAATGTCTTTGCAATAGTTTTTCAGCCAACATATCCTGTCTAAGATTTTATAAAAAGAAATTAAACCTCATATTTTATCAATACTTTTACTGCTTCAAGAATACAGGAGGATGGGTCATGAGTAGAAGATAGTGTTTTCTCACTTTTTGCTATTAAAGAAGACAACAGTAATATCTGGTGAGATAGAGCAGAGGTAAAATTACTTGCACACAAAGCTGTGGCCTGAGTGCAGTCCCAGTATCCCATAGTGGAAGGTGAGAGCCAACTCCTGGAGGGTATCCCTTATCCTCACATGCAGTGTGGTACCCATGTTCCTGTACTCATATACACACATTACACATGTATACATGCAGCAATAATAGTAATAATAATAAGTTTTAAAAGGGAATAATGTTGAGTATACAATATAGGAAGTCCACAATATTTATGAAAACTTTTAATAGGATGGATATTGATTTAATCATACTATCAAGCAATATGTAAGATTAGAGTTAAGTTCCTTTTATACAGACTTTGGTACATACCAGGAGGACTACAAATTATTTAAACTGTTTAATTATTTAATTATTTAGATGCTGCTACTTAGAAAACACTCTTGTCTAAGCTGTACAGATAAGGAAAGCATGAAACAGGGAAATTAAAATTTCTAAAATCAAAGACTTACTTAGTGGATGGTGTGTTTCATAACTAAAGGACAGATATAAATGATGATCAGCACCAAGATCTTCGTTACAACCCAGCATTAGCTAAAAATGATGACTATTCCAAAAATCAGTTAGTAAAAAAAAAAAGCTGTGCATAAGGAATCACTTATTTGTTTCTGTTTTAATAAACAGTTTGCCCAAGTCTTGACATATATTGACATGAAAATATGGTTATATCAATCAATATGTACATTCTGCCATTTTGTGAAATGACTGATTAGACAGATTTATCATTTATTTTATGTGTATTTAACCTTTATTGTCAGACTTTCTAGCAAGTTCAAACACATACAGCAATAGCACAGTGATAGCAAGTATCTATTATGCTCCATGTTTCCTTGATTTTATTCATTGGTCAGAAGAACTCTGGATTAAAACAGCAAATGTGATCAGCACACTGAACTTCCATCTTACTGAGACACTCATCGTCACAGACACTCAGTGGCACTTTCAGGATGTAATATGTTTATAGGTAAAGTTCTATTTCAAGAACTTTTTGGATAAGAATTGTCATCAATGATAAAAAAGTTCAAGTATAGATGCATAATCTATTAGTTACCTTCATTGCATCATGATGTTCCACTCGTTCACCCAATGAAATAGAAAATCAAAACACAAAGATCTAGCAATGCAGAGAACCTGAAAAAATATGTATGAGTGAAAACACTGACTATTAAACCACAGCCTATGTTAGCAAATATTATCTATTCAGACATCACTAGCTCATATTTAAAAAAATTACAAGCTTGATAAAGAGGGTGAAAACAATAGAATTTTAATGCCAAAAATTTTACTTACTCTTTAAGTTGAACATGACATCAATGTAAGACTTCTAGGAGGCAGTCTTGTACAGAGAAACTTGGTGAGATGTCCTGAAATTCGGAACCACTTGCCATGTAGTGCAGTCTTTAATATATGAGTTTCCCATGTGGTAACAGTTATCAGGAAACAGCTTAGATGCCCATCAACCAAAGACTGGGTAAGGAAAATGTGGTACGTTTGCACAATGGAGTATTACTCAGCAGGAAAAAAGCAATAGCATCCAGAAATTTGTAGGCAAATGGGTGGAAGTAGAAAAGTCACCCTGAGTCAGGTGACTAGACCCAGAAAGTCAAATATAGTATGTATTTCCTCATAAGTGAATAAGTGACGTAAAGAAAATTATAACCAATATAATAATAATAATAATAATAATAATAATAATAATAAAGATTATTCTTTGTGGCAAAAGTTAGCCACTGTGTAAAAAAGTTCCTTTCCCTTGAATGCTGTCAGTATGCTATCTTAATTGGACAAGCAAGACACAGAGGAATGTGACTGCCAAACTTTGCCAAGACAAGGAAAAAGAACCCTTCAGAATATCCTGCTTCACAGAAATGGTCATCAGATATCCCAGGCCTATCGGCCGAAGATAGATAGTCCAACACTGCAGAGAACAGTCTTGTGTGACTGTTCAGGTAATCAGCTGTTTTACTCATTTCTTACATTTTTTGGAAGTCATTGCTTGCACTTCTTGCTTACGCAGTTACTAGTATACCCTTCTAAGTTCTCTGATGGAGTTGAAGGCTAAATAGTTATAGTTTTCCTTGTCAACTAATTTAGAAAAGAAACTCACAGAAGAACTGTAAAGTGTATAAAGTTGAGAGACATCAAAAGATAGTTTTGGGTTGGTAATGCAAATTAGGGTAGAAAGTGAATTAGGTATGACACTTTTCACTCACCAAGATAGAACAGATAATGGGGTATTTTCTCTGAATTTGTCAAATGCATATGGACTAGACACTGCTAATGTAATACTTAACTGTATATACTGTATATAGTTACTGTACTTATCATGTATAGCTTTCTTCTGTTAGTGTTAATCTTTGCTTTTTATTCAGACAAAAGGGGGAAATGTGTAATATTTTGTTAGTGTTCTGATAAACAGTGCTTGCCTGGATATCAGAGGGTAGAGATAGCTACTAGATAGCCATACAGGTCTAGAGGTCTTGATAGACAGGAGACAGGAAGTGATAAGACTAGAGAGAGAGAAGTGAAAAGGCAGGGCATACATAGGTTATTGGTCCTTTTAAACTGAGGATTTAGAGAGGTAAGAAGTGATTGTAAATGCTCCTTTGCTTTTTTAATTTTTCAGCATTCACTCCAATATCCGACTCAAGGTTTTTATTGTTAATACTAAGTGGGATAATGCTTCAGTCCATGGTGAAGACACATTTAGGCACTCATTCTTACATAGTCATTAATTTTTTCATGGAACCACCTCCCCAGACCCTGCATTTGTATTTTTAAAAACATATCCACTAGCATTTTTGTTGTGAGATGTTATGTTGGGCAAAGAGTTCTAAGGAAACATAAATACATATGTGGAATTTTTCCAACTCATGCCCCCATATAAAAGTATTGCTTGTTGTTTTTATTAACTGGTAACTTTTAATAAGAGAGGGGCTTCTTTTTTAAAATATCTGTTTTTATATAAATAAATGATAAATTTTTGAGATAAAATCTGACTGTGTAGTCCTGGCTGGTCTGGAGATCTCTATGTATTCCAGGATGGCCTTGTGCTCAGAGAGAGCCCCCTTCCTCTGCCTCCCTAGTGCTGAACGAAAGGTGTATGCTACCTTGCTCAGTGACAATACTCATTCTAATATTAACCACCCCTTACTCAATTATGTTTGTTTTCCTCAGATATTAACTTTCTTACTATTTTGGGTGACTTATAGAAAATCCTAAAATAAAACAAAATATACATACACTTTCTGTATTTTACCTGTTTTATATGATGATAGCGCAAGAGTTGACATTATGTTGTAATTCATGTGATGGAACACTCCATTTCAGTGTGAGGAGAGCATCTGGGTTATCTCACAGCTACCTTACTTACACTAGTGTGTAAGTAATGGCATTCATGCAATTTCCAATCTCATACTAATACGGAAAATGGTGTAACCAAGCTTTCTGTATTTCTCATTTGTTGTATGGATGTGTAGTCATAGAATAAATCTTCAAAATTAGAATAGCTTATTGAAGTGTACATGCATTTGTAATTTTTATCACAGATTTAGATTGTGTTAATAATCTATGTGGATATATTTTTTTTCTCCAGAGGTGTGGAATTGAGACCGTTTATCGTTTAAGGATTACACAATTACACAGTCTCTAACGTGGAATGCTTCAGCATTGTTTTCTGACAACTGAACAAAAGGTGAAGTTGCTGTATGTTTACAAGGCATTATTCTTTCTATTACTGTGTACTTTCTTTCTTAAAATGACACATATTTTATTTAGTTTAGTCATTCTGTTGCATAAAGCATACTTTTCTACATATTAGAGAGAACAGTACCTTGAATTTGTACAGGTAGTTGGAATATTTTTCCAATTTATCGCGTTATTTGAAATTTTGCTTGTATATTTTGATCAATTTAATATTTTAAACATAGGTAGTATGTATATGTGTTTATTTATATGTATGAAATACATTCTGAATTGAGAAACAATGTTAGAAATTCTTTCTTATTGTATTAATTCTTTCTCTCATTTTCAACTAGCCTAGCATATACAATTTACATAGTAATATTAATTTTTAATCCAATTTTCAACCTATTTGTCAGACAAAACACTAAATTATCCTATAATATTATTTCAGTGACCACTGTTTCAAGTTATTTCATGAGTCATTGAATTTATATTTTATCTAATTTCTTTGTGTATCTTCTACAACCTTACAAGTCACCAATAGACTGATAGAATCACTATCTGGTTCTATGTGTATAATTTCTCTTTGGTGTGCTAATCAATAAAAGAAAATGAGTAGTCTGCTATTTGGAATAGCTATTGTTCTAATAATTATTATTTAGTTAATTTACTTTGATTCTTTATAATCAACAGAATTATTTCTTCTACTCTCAGTCAAAACCTCATTTGTTCCGCATATGGTGGCAGAATCTGAAAGCTGAAAGCTCACATCTTGAACTTTAGGCATGAAGCAGAAAGAGAACAAATGAAGTGGTGTGAGTATTTTACTCTCCAGTGTCTTACTTCCTCCAAAAACCCACACACCTTACACCTCCCTAAAATGGAACAACCGAGGAGGCTATGGGTAATAATCATTTAAATCACTGGAGTGGCTAACACAAACAAGTTCACATGCTATACTAGTAAAATATAACCTTTGTCTACAAAGAACCTCAAAGTGTTGCATCTAAACTTCTTGTGAGTCTAATTAAAGCTTGGGGTGCTGGAAAAAGTAGGAAATGGGGAAAAAGAAAGCCGAGTGATGGCAATCTACTGTAGTCATTTACATACTAATCCCTGCACTCACAGTGAAAACTGATGTATGTGTTCTCTGAGAAAACACTCAGAAAGGGTGGCATCCAGTACGTGTTTAATATTTGTTCTAAATAACAATGTATTCAATCTCATTCTTTTTCTTTCTTCAATAAGATTATAAACACCTCCTTGAAGTATGTCTTTTCAGGTAAAATTCTTATTAAGAATGAAAAGAAAAATTTTTACAACATAGTTTTTTTTTTTTCCCCAACATATTTCTTTGCCTTTGTTTACTTCACTCTTGCTGGGTGATCATCTCAATTGGACAGACACTTTGGTATCTGGTTGGTGCTTATGTACTGAAAGATTGTGAAGACAAGAGAACTTTTACTGTTTGTCCAGACGCTGCACCCATCATGATTGCTCAATCTGAAAATTGAGGTTGATGGCTTCTCATTATCTCCTGCCTCCTCAGAGGCAGTCAGATTGATACTCAAAGAATATCAAAGCTAACTTCTCAAAGTCAATGTGAGTGAACATTAGGCTTACTGAGATAAATACAATTGCCCTGGTGTTACCAAGCGATTCACTGGGAGTGCTTCTGGTTTATTTGATATGACTGAATATTGAAACTCTCTGTTATTCCTTTGTACCAAATAAAACATGTGATTGATCTAACTTGGAAGCCCTATTTTCTAGTTTCTGAGTAGGCAAACAATTTGAACACTCAGCACCTCATTCGGAAGCATAATTTTCCAGCATTTCCTCCCAGAAATGGAAAAATGAGTCTTTTTATGAGCCACTATCTCCCATTCAGTTCTCTGACATAGAACATCACAGCCTTCCCTAGACTGTGAATGACAGAATGTAAATGGAAATATATGAATGAATTTACCCCCAAGATCAGGGTGTGACACACAGCTTCAGTACACAGACCCCGGTGCACACTGGCAATTTGCCTTCCCTCCTGCTCTGTTTATTAAGGCTTCATTTTGTTTGAACTTTTTGGTTTCCACTTTCCTCTGATACTCCCACCGTATCTTGCTAGTGTCTAGGCAGAATAGGTTTTCTCACTTGTCTTCACTTGATGTTTTTGGAGGAGAGAGAGAATTTCTGGCTGTTTAGATTAAGAAGTTTGGCTGCTGAATCCTGGTTGTGATAGATTCAGCTGGTGTGTTGAGATGAGAATAGGCAATACATCATGTAATTGTTGTGTTGTATTTTTTCCTGATTTGGCTCTGCAGTGTGTATCCTAAAAGTGAAAATCAGTGTTTGGCTTGTCATTTGGGCATGCTGATAAAAGCACTATGGAATGTTTGGTTGCTACATGTTTTATAAATGATAGAGTGTTTACCACATGGATTCATGCCAATATTCAAACCTTGACTAGGTGTTTGTAAATTTCTTTCTGATGAAAGTACCATTTTTGGTTTTTCCCTGACATAACACCCAATTTGTTTGCATGATGGAAGTCTCTCTCTGGGGACCCATGACCTAGCAGAAATATTTAGATACATATGCATGCATGATCAGATGGAACACAGAGAAGGCTATACAATGAAACATAGAAAATAATAGAATAAGATTTTGGGTTTTGTTGCTTTTGTGTATAAAATGTCACCAAAGGACATTTAACTTCAGGCCACCAGAAGGTGGGTACTTTCTAGAACACATAATTATAATATTATGTTGAGTGTAAATGAGAGAAGCTGTTTTGGAGGTTGAGTCTTGTGTCCCACGCTACCGTCTTGCCAGCAAGAACCACACGGGACACTAGGATTCTTCCTCAGAAAAGCTTTAATGCCCCTTGGGAGCTAGAGCATAAGCCAACATGGCCGGGGACCCCTAAAATGAAGGAACCCCTCCTTTATATAGGAAGCAGTCCTTGCTTCGGACGTGTCACCCTTGGATTGGTCCGCTGCCCAATTAGCCCAGGTGAAGCCTTGGGAGTAAGCGGGGACAGCAGTGGAAAGTTACCTAGCACATGTGCGTTCACCTAGCGGTGAAACCGGATGCCAGTGCCATCTTGTAATGGGGAATGTGAATGCAGCCCTTCACATCTCCTCCTTTTTTTACTTCTTTGCAGAAAGGCAACTCCCTCAGAAGGTAAAGATAGAGGTCGCACTTCCCAAAGTGGAAACATTAAAATGGGCTTACACGGAATCTTCCCCTAGGTTCATGATACCTGGAACTTATCCGGTCTGCCCTCTGCCATTTTTCTGGGAAAGGGAATATGCGGCAGGAAACCCTTATGCAGGGCGACATATCTCTCAGAGAGGGCCATTCTCTGTGCGATGCTCTTTAGGACAACCTTCAGGGCTAGCTAAGCCAATCACTCCACCCTGTGCCATGGACCACTGTCCTAAGGGTGCAGGAGCTGGTTGGCATAAACCTTACTGCTTCAACATAGATAACCAAACATAAGCAGAGGCTCCCTGTTCCAGGGCAGCCAGCGCTGGTGCAATAACCACTTTGTCCCTACGACTTTGGGATTTGAGTCAGAAGACCATCCAGAGGGGAAACACTATTCCACAGCATAGGGCTGCTCCAAAACACTTCCACCCCCACCCATTCTTTGAAGTAGGGGATGAAGGACACGACCCCAGACTG
The DNA here is from genome assembly GCF_982192425.1 of Myodes glareolus. Lineage (NCBI taxonomy): Eukaryota > Metazoa > Chordata > Mammalia > Rodentia > Cricetidae > Myodes > Myodes glareolus. The sequence continues at coordinate 41,669,928 of NC_142026.1, read as the reverse complement.
GAATCCTATGGCCAAGCTTATAAATCATCTCTAGGAAGGTAGGGGAGCCCCAGAGTCTTATTGGTTGTAAAAAGCCGAGGAAACATCGCCACTCTATGGCTGACTGGTGTCGGCTTCGGGAAGGCTGAGAGTATCCCCCATCGGTGCTTCATTACAACCGCTGTCATCCATCCGCAAAATGGCAGGAGGAGCAGCAGCCAAATCCTCAGGCGAGTCCGCGTGTTGTGGGGCACTCTTCACCGTTCGGGTTAGTCTCTCCAGCACCCAGAATGGACTTTCTTGATCCTGTGGGAAGACACAAACAGCTCCCATGGATCTCAATAGAATGGGATCCGGGCCTTTCCATTCATTAGAAAGCACATCTTTCCATTTAACCAAATCTTTGGGCCGCTGCAGATCCGAACAATGTCGTATTGCAGCATTTTGGCCATTATCATCCAGATTTAAAAAATTTATAGTGAACAGAGCCATGGCAATAGTCATTCTTGGCAACGGGGGCAATTCCTTTATTATTCCCCCCCTTTTTGTTTAAATAGATATTTTACAGAGAGGTGGATGGTTCTATGTGTCTCAGAATCAATCGCTCATTAACTAGCTGATTTACTGAGCACGGTTTAGGTAAAAATCAGTCACTGTATCTGGGAACGCAGGGGCGCAATTCTCCAGCTGTATCAAGAAGTCTGTCAGAGGCGTGTTGGAAACTATGGGCTTTTTTCCCCTAGGCCACATTTGGCAGGCGTAAACCCCATTAAATATTGCTCCTTCAGGGAAGCCTCAATGAAATCTTTGAAGAACCTCTAAAACCATCATACATTCCATCACCTGGGGTGAGGTGGCAGAAAAGTTTTTTTGTATATATTTTAGAACCCATAACATAGGCTCCCACACCATTTTTGGAGCCATCTGTATATACCGTCATCCCGTCTTTGGTTACTAGTCATACAGATTTATGCTGAAAGATATTTTGAGGTGAATGCCAAAAGGACTTGACCTGAGTAGTCCTGACTTTGGCTTCATGAGATCATGAAGGTCACGTTCCAGCATATACAAGCATTCCCAAAGGAGACTGTGCTTTGGCACAATCCTGAAAACTCTGCTCAGAATAGAGCCCCTTTAAGTAAGATCTCAATAGCACTGGTGTAAGGTCCCTGGAAAGCTAACTAGAATAAATGACAGCCAATTAGTAAATTTTGTATTTCAGGGACCATGAAAAACAGTAAAAATCCTATTCTGTGACCAGCAAAGGTCAAAAAACCATATCCAATCTGTCAAGATTAACCTCAGTATCCAAATTTTTAATTTGAACAACCATGGCATTTTGCAACTTGTCTTGAAGATACCCATAGTGCTCAGCAGAAATAACTGACAGGATAAGAGAAACTGATAGCAAGCAATAACTGACAAATCAAGGGGAAATCCAGCAGTACAGCAATTGTACAGCAATAACAACATTGCAATGTATAGCAATAACAGTACAGCAATAACTGATAGATCAAGGGTAGGAGCTGGATCATTTTTCAGGAACCTGTCAGCTCCGCAGCAATCAGGTCAGACAGCTCCATAGCAGAGGCTTTGTCCTCAGGCCTCTGGACAGATGAATCCACAACATGAACAGTACCCAGATGTATGTCAGCATTCCTAGAAAAAAACATAAACAAAACTCTTCTCCCAAAATAACATTTAAGAGTACTAAAAAACTCAGTGTAGAATTAGTTCTACCTGGAACTTTTCCAGGGGCAGAAAATAATTTTCTGATCCAGTACGTGAGCACTCACAAAACTGGACAGGATTATTAAAATTGTTATCTTTATGGGGGTACATTGCCTCCCACCAACATTTAGAGAAATAATTAATAGGATCTTAGAACTGAGAAGCTGTCCGTATGGCACAGAACAGTCAACAAGACATATCTGCTACAGATTTGGAAATCTTTATCAGTCATCAATCCATATAAAAAATATAAGGACTCCAGAAATAGTCCTTCAAAGAACATTTAATCAAATAAAAATATACGCAATAAACCTAAATTGAAAACTCTCATATAACATTTTTAATCATTGGAGAAATGTGAATCAAAACAACTTTTGAGACTTTATTTTATTTTTAAGACATGACCAAGATTAAATATTGCTTATAGCTTATTTTTAAGAGAAACTTCTCCATCATTGGTGAAAATGCAAACTGGCATAGTCTGGACTTCAGAAAACTAGGCAATAAACCATTTTAAGACTCAGCTATGTCTCTATTGGGTTTGTAAAACCAAGGAATCCTTGAATCAACCGCAGTTTCTAACTTAAAACTGCCGAAACTGCGCTGCACAGCAGGGGGCGGTACACAGGCCCGCTCTGCTCCGTCTGCAAACCGCCACCTGAGCTCCCACAGGCGGACCTCCAACCATGCTTTTGTACCACCAAGGCCCGACTCCCGCTGCCGCCTCCCGTGGGCTGCGCGCCCATGCCTCTCCGCCTGCCTCCCGGGGCGCGTGTCCAGCACTCCCCTTTTTGTGTTGCCGCTTGGCTCACGCAAGTTTACCACACCCCCGTCACCTAGGATACAGGTAACCATGTTGATGCGCTTTTATTATGATAATTACAACCAGCCCTGCCTGAAGCACACGGAGTGAATCGGGACTCAGGGAATTTTATTGTGAATTTTTGGCGGCCGTGGCTTCCCCTCTGACGCGCGATGCGCGGCAGCCCGCGGCTCCCCCTCTGATGCATGGCGAGCAGCGCCGCATCCTCTGTTTGCCTGCTTGCTGCCTCAGTCAGGGTAAGTTTCGGCCAAAAAAGCCGCAGCCCCACAGAAAGGCCGGGCGCCATCCATATTGTACACATAGCCTCTGATGTCATCCGGACTTTAGCCCGCCTATGTTGCCATGGCGTCCTGGCTTTCTGTAGATGCCTCTGCCGATTCCAGTAAATCCCGCCCATGTGCGCCAGCACTACCAGCTCCACTGGCCGCCTGTGCCCCACATTTCCTATTGTCCTGCCTTTGGTTACCTCGCTTTTACTCAAATCTGGCGGCTGTTTTCTCAGGCTCCTCCTGCGCTGAACTTATGAGGTATACGCTACAACATTTCAGGAGGTCTCGGTGATTCAAACCACATGGATCTCAAGCACATACTTAGGCTCCCATCCTCCGTGGAGGCGAAAACAGAACCTCTCCTCCAAAACATCATATCCTTAAGCCCATATTTTAAATTTAAAATACCTTTTTTAGCAGTTCCTAAATTCAAATATCTTTCTCCTGTCCAGTACATAAAAAAACAACACAAACAACATAACATAAAGCTTTTGACTTTGTAGGTCAGTTTTCTCCTTCATCCTTCTTAGAATTACCGGAGGGTCATTATTGACTTATCTGGGTACGGGCGCACAACCTCCCACTGCTGCTCAGTTTCTGATATGCCATCCTGAGTCCAGGAATAATCATACCTCTCTGAACATGCAGACCTGCAGTTCTGAATCCTTCCTGAATCCAAGGTGAATTCAAGAGATCCCCGTTGGTGTGAGTGATGGTCAGGATTTCCCGGGTTTCGGCACCAAATATCCCATGCTACCGTCTCGCCAGCAAGAACCACATGGGACACTAGGATTCTTCTGCAGAAAAGCTTTAATGCCCCTTGGGAGCTAGAGCATAAGCCAACATGGCCGGGGACCCCTAAAATGAGGGAACCCCTCCTTTATATAGGAAGCAGTCCTTGCTTCGGACGTGTCACCCTTGGATTGATCCGCTGCCCAATTAGCCCAGGTGAAGCCTCGGGAGTAGGCGGGGACAGCAGTGGAAAGTTACCTAGCACATGTGCGTTCACCTAGCGGTGAAACCGGATGCCAGCGCCATCTTGTAATGGGGCATGTGGATGCGGCCCTTCACAGTCTTGGTTTAAATTCAAAGCAATAATCAGAAGTTTCACTTGGAGCTTGTATAAGTTGATTTGACTGTTAGGGTTGAGCCCTGATGGGTTGACTATGCTCAAACTGAAGCCCAAGTGTGTTTGGGTAACACAGATTAGTAAACGTGTGTTTGATGCTTTCCTGTCAGCATAGCAGCTTCATTTGATTCTACTGAGATTTTAATTACCGTCTGCCATCCCACAGCACTACAGTCAGTGCCCTGGCCACTCAGGCCACCAGCCTGGCAGGGCTTCTGGTCCTATGGCCCCAGTTCTGCGACAGTTATGATATATAGGTTTAAATTTAGTCTCTCACAGTTTACGATACAAAGAAGCTTCTCCCAGTCACTGCCTGAGGATTTAAGAACACAGCCCTGGGGCTAAAAACATAGCTGCATGCCAGTTAGTGTTGCTTTCCAGAGTTGGGACTGTATGGCTCCCAGAGCTGGAGGTGAACGTACCTCTGCCATGTTGGAAAGCTGAACAGGGGGGAACCAGCATCCAAAGCTGAGGCTCTCTGGTCCTAACCATGTATCTTAAATACTCATATGGTCAAAAAAGATGGAGATATGCAATAAAAAACAGAAGAGAGAAAAGAAAAAGCAAAGAAAGAAACCCTCAAAATGGGCTAGGTTTAGAAAAAAATGAAGAAAAGGAATGATCAGTGGTAAATAAATAAATAAATAAATAAAATACAGCTTAAAATAGTAAAATCTTCTTGGGATTTTTTTTTTTGACTGTTAATGAGATATCTTCTGAGAGACATGTGATTGTGGGAGCTAAATTAAACCAATCTATATATTTTAAAGGTATCTTGACTTCTAAATTTGGATCAAAAGATACGTTGCTTTGAAAAAGAGATTCTGCTTTTTTTTCAATAGAATGTGAGAACCTGTGGATTCCTTCTAGATTAATATGATTTGATTAAGAAGGACCTTCTGAAATGATGACCCAGATGATCCAAAATCCATGACAACTTTATGACTGATAGTTGAGATGCACCAATCACACAAAATACCCCAATCAGGACTTGGCCTTAACTCTAAATTTTATCAGGGTTCCCATAAGGTCACTGCACTCAACAATCAATAGGAAGCAAGATAACTATGCCCAAGTTCCTAAAATAAAAATGTTTTCATTTAAGAGAGGTTGATCATAAATATTTAATGGTCATAGTCAATCTCTTTCTGATGAAAAAAAGTAGAGTATGCTATAGAATTGATGAACAAAAGGTAGCTTATTGAATCAACTTTAATTCAAAAAATAACTTCATCTCAAAATCCTTTAAATGAGTATGGATTTTGGTTTATTGATACAAATTTAAGGTGTATTTTGTTATAATGTATGTATATTTATACTCTTGATTAAGGTATTATGTTTATGTAGCTCACTTTAAAATATAATGTATAAGAAATACAAATTAATAGTTATCTATGATAGTCAAACTTACATACATGTTAGTTAGGTTTTCTAGATATGAAGAGATATATTTCAGATAGATATGTAATTATCAAAGTCTTCGAAGATCTACATAATGTGGCTTTTAAGATGTTTTAATAGCATATTGTTCGTGTTTTCTTTCTTTTTTAATATTTATTTATTTATTTATTTATTTATTATGTATACAATATTCTGTGTGTATGCCTGCAGGCCAGAAAAGGGCACCAGACTTCATTACAGATGGTTGTGAGCCACTATGTGGTTGCTGGGAATTGAACTCAGGACCTTTGGAAGAGCAGGCAATGCTCTTAACCTTTGAGCTATCTCTCCAGCCCCATTTTTTTTTTATGACAGTGAAACATGTCTGCTCCTGGAAACATGGATCTACTTTTAAAAAAATGGGCATTGAAGAAACTCCATATGGAGTTAAGTTTCCTCGTGTCAAAAGTTAGTCACTGGGCAAGAAAGTGACCCTGCCTCTACTATTGTCGGTATACTGTTCAAAAGGAACAACAACAAAACAAAAGAAAGGACTGCCAAAAATTTGCTAATACAAGGAGGGACAGCCCTTCAGAAAATCCTGCTTCACTGAAAAATCAGTCGGATATGCTAGGCTGGGAGACTGAAGATGTAGGCACCAATATTGTAGAGGAACTTTGGGTGACTGTCCAGGCAGCTAGCTGTTTCTGTCATTTCTTACATATTTGAAGTTGCTTGCTTGCACTTCCTGCTTACTCAGTTAATATCATTTCCTTCGCAGATCTTTTATGAAGTTGAAGACAAGATAGTTTTAACTTTAGTTTTCCTTAGCTGACAAAAGATAAAAATTAGACATAAAATTTTAGATGCACAAAGATAGGATAAATAAAATGTTTTATTTAATTTTGTCGAGTACAAATAGACTGGATATTGTAGCTAATTCTGAGTTGATAACTGTTTTGCTGCATGTAATTTTACTGTTTTAATACTGAATATCATTTTCAATTAGAAATAAAACGGAAGTGACTGGTGATGTCCTGTACCCTGTGAATATGTATTCCTCCAATTGGTTAATAAAGAACATGTTTTGGCCTTCGGCAAGATAGAATATAATCAGGAGGAAAAGCTAAACTGAATACAGGTAGAAAGAAAAGCAGAGTCAAGAGATATCCTAGCAGCCATCCATAGAACAGGATGCCAGAACACGTAAGGTAACACCTTGGCCATGTGGTGATATATGGATTATTAGAAATGTGTTAATTTGCATGTGAGAACTAGCCAGTAATAGCCTAAGCCATTGGCCAATCAATTGTATTAATATTAGCCTCTGCATAATTGATTATTCAGTAACCAATTATTGGAACCTGCAAGCAGGAGAACTGGTTCTCTGGACCCAGATGAGACAAAAAAAAGCTTCCAGCTACATATGTCTATATCTGGTAGCAGAATTTAGCAGTGTAACCCACACAGTGCCGGTTTGGTAGTCATGAGCAGTATATGCCATGGAGTGGCAAAATGTCAAGTACTAAGGGTTTAGAAAGCCATGGAGGCCAGGAAATGTTTGACAGGACACATTCCATGAGAGGAGGCCCTTAGAAGACACTGAGTGATACTATGAATGTGAGTTTAAATTTCAGTGGAAACTCCAAGATGTTAGGAATGCCACAAGTGTGAGATATCTGCCAAAGGAAGACGCATGCGTGGAGTGAAGCCACACCAGGGGAAAGGCTATGTGCAACTGTCTTCCAAGCTTTGAAGTGTAGATAGTGCCAACAAGAGCTTCACACTTCACAAGCTAGCCACAAGACTAGATGTCTTGGTGTTTTCCCTGATAAGTTTTCAGTCTTGTGATTTTGTTGTTGCTGTTGCTTTTGTACAGGGAATGTTTACTCCTTGATATTGTACACTAGAGGTGTATAGTCTCTCTCTCTCTCTCTCTCTCTTTCTCTCTCTCTCTCTCTCTCTCTGTGTGTGTGTGTGTGTGTGTGTGTGTGTGTGTGTGTGTGTTGAGGGACTTAAGAGATAGTCCTAGGTCTTTTAAAATAGAGAGAGATTTTGGACCATGAATAGAGAGCTGAGAATGTTAAAAGTTATGAGAACTTTTCAAGTTGGTCTCACTATAGTTTGCGTTATGCAATGGCTGTGCAGGATTGGGAACCAGTGGTGGAATGTAATGTTTTAAAATGGTGTGTTTGAGTGTTTAGTTGACAAGGGCGAAATTGTCATTGTCAACCTAACTGAACTTAGGATCACTTAGAGGCACAGTCCTTTGCAGTCCTGTGAGGCTATTTCCAGACATGTTTCAGTGAGGAGGAAGCACACATCGTAAATTTATTTTGCAATACAAGGTTTTGGAGTCCTAGAATGAATAAAAAGTGAAAAAATATATAAAATTAGCTGAGCAATAGCATTTATAACTCCCTGTTGCCTAACTACAGACAAAATGTGACCAGATGCTTTACATTCTGACCCCATGCCTTTCCCATCATGAAGACACTAGACCTTAAAACTCTGAGCCAACATACACATTCCATTCCTGAAGTTGCTTATTTCATGTACTTTGTCACATCTATGAGAACAATGACTAATACAAGTACATAGCAGACATTTTACTAATACTTGCCTGCTTGTGACATGACTCTATCATTTATTATAGAAGGTGGGTTTACAGATGGCCTAATAAAAACTCGACTTTGGCTTTTCTCTAAGATGCAATCTATAATTATTGAAAATGCACGTCTAAATTTGACTGTAAAATTTGCTGATACTGATATAAACCTAAATGTCCATTTTCATATGAAGTGTATGCTTTTGGTCCACAGTCATAGCAATTTTCTAGCAATATGATCAAGTTGCTAAGGCTCTCTTACAGAATGGACTGGAGTACTTCTTGCTATTTCTCCCACTGCCATTGCCACATTAGGCCAAGTGAAAGTTTTCTCTCAAGTTTCCTACTCTTACCTGAGTTCACTTGTCCTAGTTGAAACCGGAGATGAAAAGAAAGAGGCAGCAGAGCAGCGCTGGCAGCCACAGTGGAGTGCTATGGGAACACATTCTGCTCCTTCAGCCAATAGCTACTATTGGCTGGGATAGCCACTATCCCACTGGGGTGTAGTTTCATAATGTAAAAGCAACCATTACCATTTGCCCCACTTCTTCTTGCTTCTGGCTTTCAGTTCCGGTTTGCTAGCTCTCTTTTCCTGTTCGTTCATAGGATTGTTGTCTATGACAGTGATCTGTAACTTTTTTTCCCCTTAAATAAATAATCCCTTTTATTATTCAGAATTCTGAACTGGTGTGTGATTGTTCTTGTGACTTAGGCCTACAGTTGAGTGGGCAACATTCTGAGCTAGATAAGTCACAGAGCAGTATGTGCCTTTGCTACATACCTAGAGAGAGCATTTAGTGTAGCACACACAGAGAAGATGAAGAACCGAGAATAGAAAAGAATAAAACACTTATGCCAGAGAAGCCAAATTGAACAGAGAGTTTTCAAACCATTGCTGAGGGTCGAAGACCCTTTGTACTCAGAAACTATGACACAGGCTACTATCAAGGACTGAGGAATTCTAATATCTTGGCTTTTCTAGAACTGAACCACCAGCTTCTGGCAAATGTGGAAGCATCTTGACTGTGTAGCCCTACATGAGAACTACATTTGTGCAGAGAAGGGTCTCAACATTGAATCCTACACACCAGGACTGAGACACCAGTGGGAGACAGAGGCTACTCTTATGTGGCCTGACTGTTACCGCCACTTCTAGATATCACACAATGAGGGGCATATACATTGTCAAAGTTCAAAACTGTCAGGGCCATTCCTGCCTATCCACAATTTTTGGCTGAACAAAGCAACCAAGCAATAGTAAGACTATGACAGTGGTTCAATAAATGTTTAGTCTTATTGTATGTTTTATGATTTCCTTAATTAGATGTTCCTGAGAGTCCTCTCTTGGTATCATGCAGGCAAGTGACAAAATATACTTCTACAGATTTTGGGTTATCACACTGTTATTGATATCTGTGGTGTATAACAGACTATATTAGATAAATCCTTTGGGAAATCAAGATTTCCAATTTAAAAGCAATTAGAGGTGAGTTTGGAACAATCTCTCTGGTCAACCTCAAGGAAAACCTCTTGTTTTTATTACTCCCGTAAATTAAAGGACACCTTCATAACATAAATTAGAAAATTGCCAGATAATATTTTCTTGATTATTTATATCACTGTAGTCAAGATACATGTGGACTATTCATGTTGCTAATAATGCCCAGATTTTACTTGAAGTTTTATTTCACGGCTCCAGGATCATTTAATATTTAACTCAAGTCCCTATGTCTGGCAAAAAATACATTCCTATATACATATTTATTTTAGTTACATAACAAGTGATGAGTAGTGCATTCATTAATTTTAAAAAGTACTAATTTCATTGTAAATCTTATTCAGTGATCTGTGCTCAAAGAAAATATCTCAGTATAAAAAATCAGCAGAAAATATGTTTGTTTCAAAATCTTTATTTGAGGTAGGTAACACTGTTTTACTAATTTACACATCAGCCTGAGTTCTTCTCACAGTTAGTTTTTCGCTTTGTCAGTTTTATCTTCATCAAGCATGAGGTGCTAGTATTGTTTTATATTACATACTAGAAATTTTGAGACAAATGTGTTAGAGAGATGGAGAGGATGCAGATGGATTTTCAAAAGAAAGAATCTAAGAAATGAGTCAATTCTTGCAGTGACTGGAATACAGGAAGATGCTAGGTGTGACTGAAAAATATTATAAATGTGTCAAGAAAATTTTACTAGTCTTCATTGTACCTGAAACAAGAATGCTATCATGTCAAGTTTTGGAAACAACATGAAACAAGAATAAAAAGTAACCTTGTAAAATGGTTTAAATTTCTGTTAGCAAATTTCATTCTACTCTGTTCATAATGAAATCACTCAGCAACTCTGTGCTATTTTCCTTTCAGTCCTCCATTTCAAGAGAGCTGAAACCAATGTATTCTATCATTATGGTTCATTCTTTATAGGAAGTGAGAAGTAAGCTTCTTACCTAATGAAGACCTACGAGGAATCAAAGGCTAAGATCACCATGTTTCTTCTTCTTTGTTTACCTTTTATTATTGTTATTCACACTAAAAAGGTTATAGCAATAAACCTGAGAGCTTTAAATTATTATTTATTTTTACCAATAATAATAATAATAAGGAATTTCAGTCAAAATATCTGACTTTTGTTTAATTCCAAGTTTTTCTTTCATTCATTCAGCAATTCATTTTCCATTAGATTTTGTCTCGAATCACAACATTAACTAATTTACTCCTTTCCAAAGAAACAAGTAATGTTTCTATTACTTCTTAAATAACATGCAATTCATTGTAGAGGTCCCAATATATGAGGTATATATTATTCATAGCCTCATTTTAGTACATGATTAATTAACATTCATTTATCAATTTATTGAAAAATCATTAAAGTTCCTTTGTTTTAATAGCCTGCCTGCAGCAAGGTAGGACTGCAGGCAGGGAGATTTCTGGCCAGCAAGTGGCACTGATCCTGTAGCAGAAGATACAATGGAGGGGTAAGTGTGCTCCTGACCCACCACAGAAGCCTGGTAAGAGAACACACAATTTTCCCGCCACCCTTATCTTCCTGGGTATTCCAAAGGGGTGGCTTCACCCAGCTAAGCCCTCTCTCCTCCTACCCCATCCCTGCTTTCAGCCAGGAACCCCTTCCCATCCTCCCTCCCTTTTCCAGGGCATAAAATCCCCCAGCCCAAACTGTGTGGGTGCCAAGACACTGCAGTGACTGCAATGCGGCAGGAGGGAGTTCCTTTGTTTTAATAGCCTGCTGCAGCAATGTAGGACTGCAGGCAGGGAGATTCCTGACCAGCAAGGGGCACTGATCCTGTAGCAGAAGATCCAGCTGAGGGAAGAGCCATTGGCCAGCATCTGAAGGAAGAGATGGGCAGGCACCAAGGCAAGAATTCCTCCAACAATCTGAAAAACAACATGAAAACACCAGATCCCAGCGATCTTACTACAGAAGGACTTGAACACCCTATTCTGGAAGAAGTAGAAAACAATGTCATTATGAAAGCAACAGAGTCCCTTAAACAGGGTATGAATAACTCACTTAAAAATGGAAGAGAAGTATAACAAAAAGATTGAAGAAATGAGTAAAGAATTGGAAGAGAAATATAACAAAAAGTTTGAAGAAATGAGTAAATCTGTAATGACACCCTGGGAAACCAAGAAAAAACAAACAAACAGGTAATAGAAACAGTTCAAGAATTGAAAACTGAAATGGAGGCAATGAAGAAAACACAAACCGAGCACTGGCTGGATATGGAATATCTAGGTAAACAAACAGAGACTACAGAAACAAGCATAACCAACAGAATACAAGAGATATAAGAACGAATCTCAGATTCTGAAGACACCATAGAGATAATAAACACTCTGACCAAAGAAAATAGCAAATCGAACAAATTCTCATCACAAAACATTCAGGAAATCTGGGACATAATAAAAAAAAAACCCAAATCTAAGAATAATAGGGGTAGAAGAAGGAGAAGAATTGCAGATCAAAGGCCCAGAAAATATATTCAACAAAATTATAGAAGAAAACTTTCCCAACCTAAAGAACAATATTTCTATGAAGGTTCAAGAAGCATACAGAACACCGAATAGACTGGATCAAAAAAAAATTCCCTCACCATATTGCCATATAATAATCAAAACACAAAACATACAGATAAAAGAAAGAATATTAAGAGCTGCAAAGGAAAAAGGTCAAGTAACTTATAAAGGTAAACCTATCAGACTTACACTGGACTTCTCTATGGAAACCATGAAAGCCAGAAGGTCCAGGATAGAGGTACTGCAGAAAGTAAGGGACCATGGATGCAAGCCCAGACTACTATACCCAACCAAACTATCATTCACTATCAACGGAGAAAACAAAATATTCCAGGATAAAAACAATTTTAAACAATATGGAGCTACATATCCAGCATTACAGAAAGCATTAGAAGGAAAATCACAACCCAAGGAATCCAACATTCCCAACACTGCCTACAATAGCACAGTCATCTAGCAACCCTTCACAAGCACAATTCAAAGAAGGGAAACACATACATTCTACTACCCAAAAAATAAATAAATAAATAACCGGAGTCAACAACCACTGGTCATTAATATCACTTAATATCAATGGACTCAATTCACCTATAAAAAGGCACAGACTTAGAGACTGGATGCAAAAACAGGATCCAACATTCTGCTTTTTACAAGAAACACACCTCAATGACAAAGACAGACACCTACTCAGAATAAAGGGTTGGGAAAATGCTTTCCAAACAAATAGACCTAAGAAACAAGCGGGTGTGGCCATTCTAATATTTAACAAAACTGACTTCAAACTAAAATCAATCAGAAGAGTTGGAGATGGACATTTCATACTCATAACAGGAACAACTCATCAGGAAGAAGTCTCAATCCTGAATATCTATGCCCTTAATATAAAAGCACCCTCTTATGTAAAAGAAACAATTCTAGATTTCAAGGCAGTCTACAAACCACACACACTAATAGTAGGAGACTTCAACACACCTCTCTCACCAATAGACATGTCAATCAGACAGAAACCTAACAGAGAAATAAGAGAATTATTGGAGGTATTGAATCAAATGGACTTAACAGACATCTATAGAACACTCCACCCAAATAGGAAAGAATATACCTTTTTCTCTGCAGCTCATGGAACCTTCTCAAAAATTGACCACATACTCAGTAACAAAGCAAACTTCCACAGATGCAAAAAAAATATTAGTAACCACCTGTGTCTTGTCAGACCACCATGGATTAAAGTTAGAATTCAACAACAATGCTACCCCCAGGAAGCCAACAAACTCATGGAAGTTGAACAGTCAACTACTGAATCACCCCTGGGTCAAGGAAGAAATAAAGAAAGAAATTAAAGTCTTCCTTGAATTTAATGAAAATAAAGACACAACATACTCAAATCTATGGGACATTATGAAAGCATTGCTAAGAGGAAAGTTCATAGCACTAAGTGCACAATTAAAGAAAACGGAGAAAGCACATATTGGAGACTTAACAGAATACTTGAAAGCTCTAGAAAAAAAAAAGAAGCTGAATCACACAGGAGTAGAAGACTGGAAATAATCAAACTGAGGGTTGAAATCAACAAGTAGAAACACAGAAAACAATAAAAAAAATTAATGAAACAAAAAGCTGGGTCTTGGAAAAATCAACAAGATTGACAAACCAATATCCAAACTAATCAAACGAAAAAGAGAGAACATGCAAATTAATAAGATCAGAAATGAAAAGGGGGACATAACCACAGACACAGAGGAAATTCAGAGAATCATTAGATCTTACTATGAAAGTTTTTATGCCACAAAGTTGGAAAATGTAAAAGAAATGGACATTTTTTTAGATAAGTACCATATACCAAAGCTGAACCAAGACCAGGTGAACAATCTAAATAGACCTGTCAGTCAAGAAAAATTAGAAGCTGTTATCAAAAATCTCCCTACCAAAAAAAGCCCAGGGCCAGATGGTTTCAATGCAGAATTCTACCAGAACTTCCAGGAAGAACTAATACTTACACTCCTTAATGTATTTCACAATATAGAAGCAGAAGAGTCATTGTCAAACTCTTTTTATGAAGCTATAGTTACCTTGATACCCAAACCACACAAAGACACAACCAAGAAAGAGAATTACAGGCCAATCTCACACATGAACATCGACGCAAAAATTCTCAATAAAATACTGGCAAACCGAATCCAAGAACACATTAGAAAAATCATCCAATATGATCAAGTGGGCTTCATTCCAGAGATGCATGGCTCGTTCAACATGCACAAATCAATCAATGTAATCCATGATATAAATAAACTGAAAGAAAAAACAAACATATGATCATTTCATTTCAGCATTTTTCATATGCTGAAAAAGCATTTGACAAAATTCAACACCCCTTTATGATAAAGGTGTTGGAGAGATTGGAGATACAAGGATCATACCTAAGTATAATAAAAGCAATATACAGCAAGCCGACAGCTAACATCAAATTGAATGGAGCGAAACTCAACGCCATTCCCCTAAAATGGAACACGACAAGGCTGTCCACTCTTTCCATACCTCTTCAATGTAGTGCATGAAGTTCTAGCAATAGCAATAAGACAACATAAGGGGATCAAGGGGATTCAAATTGGAAAGGATGAAGTTAAACCTTTGTTATTTGCAGATGATATGATAGTGTACATTAGCGACCCAAAAACTCTACCAAAGAACTCCTACAGCTGATAAACATCTTTAGTAATGTGGCAGGATACAAGATCAACCCCCAAAAATCAGTTGCCCTCCTATACAACACAAAGAATAAAAAAGCAGAGAGGGAAATTAGAGAAACATCACCTTTCACAATAGCCACAAATAGCATAAAATATCTTGGGGTAACTCTAACCAAGGAAGTGAAAGACCTATTTGACAAGAATTTTAAGTCTTTGAAGAAAGAAATTGAGGAGGATACCAGAAAACAGAAAGACCTCCCCTGCTCTTGGATTGGGAGAATCAACATAGTAAAAATGGCAATTCTACCAAAAGCAATTTACAAATTCAATGCAATCCCCAACAAAATCTCATCAAACTTCTTCACAGACCTTGAGAGAACAATAATCAAGTTTATTTGGCAAAACAAAAAATTTAGGATAGCCAAAACAATTTTATACAATAAAGGAACTTCTGAAGGCATTACCATCCCTGACTTCAAACTCTATTACACAGCTACAGTATTGAAAACAGCTTGGTATTGGCATAAGAACAGAGAAGCCGACCTATGGAATCGAATAGAAGACATGGACATTAACCCACAAACCTATGAACACCTAATTTTTGACAAGGGAGCTAAATATATACAATGGAAGAAGGAAAGCATCTTTAACAAATGATGCTGGCATAACTGGATGTCAACCTGTAAAAAAATGAAAGTAGATCCATATCTATCACCATGCACAAAACTCAAGTCCAAATGGATTAAAGACATCAACATTAATCTGACCACTTTGAACCTGATAGAAGAGAAAGTGGGATGTAGTCTACAAGATATAGGCACAGGAGACTACTTCCTAAGAAGAACCCCAGTATCACAGACAATAAGAAAATCAATGAATAAATGGAACCTACTGAAACTGAGATGCTTCTGTGAAGCAATGGACACTGTCAGTAAGACAAAAAGGCTACCTTCCGACTGGGAGAAGATCTTCACCAACCCTTCATCAGACAAAGGTCTGATCTCCAAAATATACAAAGAACTCAAGAAACTAGACTTTAAAACTCTAATTAACCCAATTAAAAAATGGGGTACTGAACTGAACAGAGCATTCTCAACAGATGAACTTCGAATGACCAAAAGACACTTAAGGTCATGCTCAACATCCTTAGCGATCAGGGAAATGCAAATCAAAACAACTTTGAGATACCATCTTACACCTGTCAGAATAACTAAACTCAAAAACACCAATGATAGCCTATGCTGGAGAGGATGTGGAGTGAGGAAAACACTCATCCATTGTTGGTGGGAATGCAAACTTGTGCAGCCACTGTGGAAATCAGTGTGACGGTTTTTCAAGAAACTGGGAGTCAACCTTTGTCAGGACCCAGCATTTCCACTCTTGGGAATATACCCAAGAGATGCCCTATCATACTACAAAAGCATTTGTTCAACTATGTTCATAGCAGCACTATTTGTAATAGCCAGAACCTGGAAACAACCTAGGTGCCCCTCAATAGAAGAATGGTTAAAGAATGTGTGGAACATATACACATTAGAGTTTTACTCAGCGGTAAAAAACAATGACATCTTGAATTTTGCATGGAAATGGATGGAAATAGAAAGCACTTTACTGAGTGAGGTAACCCAGACCCAAAATGGGGAATATGGTATGTACTCACTCATAAGTGGATTCTAGCCATAGTTAAAGGTCTTTGAGCCTATAATTCGTGATCCTACAGAAGCTAAATAAGAAGGTGAACCTGAAGAAAATCATGTAGTTATCCTCCTGCATATTGGAAATAGACAGGATTGCCAGGCAAACTTGGGTGCACGAGGGTGGGGGGCATGGAAGTAAGGGCAGATGGTTAAGGAGAGGGGGAGGATTGGGGATGGCTTGGGGGAATGGGAGGGGGCGAGTGAGGAAGGATGGTTATGGGAGCAGGGAAGTATATATTTTAACTGAGGGATCGATTTTAGGGTTTTCCAGAGACTTTATTCTGGAGGGGTTCCCAGGCCCTAGATTGTTCCCTGGGTAGCAGAGGAGAGGGTGCCTGAACTGGCCTTGGCCCATAACCATTCTGATGAATATGTTGCATGTCACTATAGAACCTTCATCTGGCGATGGATGGAGATAGAGACAGAGACACATATTGGAACACTGGTCTTAACTCCCTAGGTCCAAATGAGAAGCAGAGGGAGGGAGAACGTGTCCAAGGAAGGCAGAACCAGAGGGAACCTTCATCTGAAGATGAATGGAGATAGAGATGGAGGCCCACATTGGTGCACTGGACTGAGCCCCCAAGGTCCATATGAGAAGCAGAAGGAGGGAGAATATAAAAAGTAAGTCAGGACCGTGAGGGGTGCGGTCACCCACTGATACAAGGGGACTGATCGAATGAGAGCTCACCAAGGCCAGCTGGACTGGGACTGAACGAGCATGTGATCAAACCGGATTCTCTGAATGTGGCTGACATGGGGGCTGACTGAGAAGCCATTGACAATGGCACTGCGTCTTGTTTCGTCTGCATGTACTGGCTTTTTGGGATCCTGGTCTTTTTGGATGCTCACTTTCCTGGACCTGGAGGGAGGGGGGAGGAACTTGGACTTCCCACAGGGCAGGAAACCCTGACTGCTCTTGGGACTGGAAAGCGAGGAGAAGAGGGAGTGGGGGGAGCGGGAGGGTATTGGGAGGAGGGGAGGAAGTAGAAATTTTTATAAATAAATAAATAAGTAAATTATAAAATTCATTAAATCATTTTACATCACAGATATCATGTTGGAGCTATTTAAGTGTTCTCAATAGATTTCAATATGGAATGTCAAAGAAAGATTTATTGATAAATACAAAAATATTTCAATACCAAAAGGAGTCTGATTTGATATTCAGTGTGAGTAATGAGAAAAAAATGTTATTTCTTTTATGGGCATATAGACATCACAGAGAAGATAATATCACTTGCCTTCAATCTTGAGAGGTAGTGCATTGTATATGGTAATTAGTGAATTATTCTGATCAGAGGGATACAGAAAGCAAGCAAGCGTAGGAGAAATAGAAAACTTCTCTACATAAGTTTCTGTCATATTAAAAACAATGGGTACCTAACTAGAACAAATATGATAGATTTTCATCATATACCATACTCGCATGAAAAGCTCTACTTTTACTACAGGTGCTAGCATGACCTTTTGTGACACTGTGTGTCATTCCGTCATAACATATTTGTACTAACAACTAACTTGCAAATAATTAAGAAGCTATATGATAGTTTCTTTAGACCACTTTCTCTATAAGAAGTATGCATTAATTTTAAGATAAGTATTTATAACTGTATCTGTATTTCTATGTGTCCAGCAATGTATTATATCAAATCATCATTCATTTTCTGTCACAGAAAATATATCTTATACAAATATGATGAAAACATTATTTTTTATTGATTTTTATTGAACTTTACATTTTTCTCTGTTCCCCACCATGTTACCTCCTTCCCATTCAACCCTAAAGCAAAAAGCAAAGAAAACTAGCCCACAAATCACAATCCTAGAGAACCTAGACAACAATAAGGACCCTAAGGGAGTCATACATAGATGTAATCTACATGGGCAGTAGAAAAAGAAACGATCTCCTGAAAAAATTGAGAGCATGAGTACCTTGGGATAGCACTGATACATTATATTAGACAAAGAAATATTCAATACACTAATAGAAGGCTGAAAATGTGAAATAGTCAATGAAAAGGAAACAGCAACTTTAATTGATATGTTCTTCTGTCTTCTAACTTTGTCTGCTCACTGTGAGGTCCTCATTCCCACACTGTAGCTAGTGTGAATTCAGCTCTATAGGTCAAAGGACAAAGTGTTCAAGTCCTTGACTATGAACAGTAGCTTAGCAAGTACAGTTTGACAAGGGTGTCTCAGAACCTTTCTGCTGTCATGGTCCACAGACTGCTTGAAGACCACTGGTGTGTTTCTCTCAACTGTTATTGTTGCCTGCGTCTGGTATACTTTTACATTTCCTTTTCTGTACCATTAGAATCAGACAATCTTCCCTAATGTCAAAAAGCTACCATTCTGGAAGATACCTTCATCAATATCCTTCAATTGCCACCCTTGTTCAAGAGTCTTCATCTTCTTATTACTGACAATTATGGGTGCCTTAGTTAGGGTTTCTATTGCTGTGAGGAGACACCATGACCACAGTAGCTCTTACAAAGGAAAACATTTCATGGACTAGCTTACAGTGCCTCCACAGTGACATCTTCTAACAAAGCCATGAAGACTCCAACAAAACCAAACCTCCTAATAATATCACTACCTATAAGATTATGGGCATAGTTACAACCAACCTAGTACATTCTGTATGGATGAAAATGAAAGTCTGTGCTTTGCAAATGAATTAATGCTGTGAAATGAATCATTTAGATATGTTCACAGAACACCTCTTACCACTCCTTATAGTTCTCTACTAGCTAATTTCTCTCTCTGTGTGTGTGTCAGTGTGTGTGTGTGTGTGTGTGTGTGTGTGTGTGTGTGTGTGTGTGTGTGTGTGTGTGTTTGTATGTGCTTGGAAGGTCAATGAGCTTTCTATTGAAAGGTATGCACAGAACTGCTTTTTCTTAATGGTTTGGTTCCTCTCAATAGTAAAAAGAATAAGCCAGAGTAATGTTTGAAGAGATGTTGTACTCTTTTTAAAAAAATCGACATATATTTAATTAAGATTTTTATAAGTAAATGGCTAATGATTAACAGGTAATCTTTGGAGAGATGTTGCAAGGACCATTAGATACAGTACATAAATAGATTTTTTTTCTGATACTGTAAGTTATTGACTGTTATAGCTCATTGATCTCTGGAATGTTTCTCAAGAAAAATGTGCAAGTTATTTACATTAATGCTGTTTTAATGATGCTACCTATATACAGGGATTCACTTTGGAGTAATGAGGGAGATTAAAGTTTTGATAGATGTACCACATGTTCACCTTGATGAATAACAGAATTAAGTCATGGATGGCTACAGGTGAGAAGAAATAATCACATAGGCCAACCTTTTAACCCTTAAACTCTCCCTGAGGAAAATGTCAATAAGATGGTTAGAAGAATGACTGACTCTTCAGATTTTTTTCTCAAGTCAGTGTCTTTATGTCACTGAGAAAGCGACTTTATCGCTTTATAAAACTATATTTCTTTATTTTGTAAATCACAAATGAAAGTATCTGGTCCACTCAGGCCTGGTATGGTATTCTTTTTATACCAGAACCCACGAGGCACAAGTAGAAGCTTTCTGTGAGCTGCAGGCTAGCTTGGTCTACATGGAGTTTTACAAGCAAGTTTAATGTACATGATGTAGCCCTGTCTCACAAAATAAAAAAGATGGATCGAGTCATTTTTTTACTTAATGGTAGGCTACAAAGAACATTTAAATTCCACAGAAACAGAAATTCAATATTTTAGTTGAAGTATGTCAATTAAATGACAAACACCATGGGATATACTATAATAAAACTTGTAGTGTGTCGTGAATTCAAGTGTTTCTGGGCATGCCCTAATGTTTTAGCTTATCATTATGTGAGGATTAATTGATAGAGTGATTAACATTCCTGTAGTAATAATGCTAGGGATGTGATAATGATGGTTCAGCTCATCCTATTTTTTATTAATATTTTAAATTGTTCATCATTTAATACCTGGGATAAATTATAATGTACATTTTAAAGGAACAATACACTTCTGCTATTTTCTTACTTCATATATAAATTCTAGTAAACTACGATAAAAATAAATGACAAAATTTTATACCTTGAGAACCTTTCTGGAGATGCAATATAAATAAAACCAGAATTAAAAGTCAAGTAGTTTTTGTATCACACAGACCTGAGCAGAATAATAGATACAGTTAAGTTATGAAAACAGAATCTCAAAAGCCAAGTATTTCAAAGTCTATGGATAACTGCTGACATATAGATCTTTAGTAGGCCATAGATTATTCATTTTTCTGCCAGAGTTTCTCAGTTATTAGAGTGGCTAACAAACTTGATTATCTGAAACATGCCCCAAAGCAATCATAACATATTTCCTTATTCCATTCCAGTGTGTCAGACTTTTTAGTACTACACCATCTATTAATTTAATTGTGTAGAGCTATCCCTCTGCTACAATAATTACAAATGAGTGTTCTACATTTCAAAATCTGTATGGTTAGAGATAAAGACATAAATTCTTGGAGAGAAAATTATAGAGAGATTTGTAGAGATAAAAGAGTTGCAGGCATTATGAGAGAAAAGTATATGTGTCCTAACCTTCATTTCCTACAGTCTTTCAATGGACATGAGCAAAGGATGAAGATCCAGTAAATAGGAAAACATCTGAAACTTATCTAGAAAAATGTTAGTGAATTCAGTTTTGCTGTGGCAAAAGTGGAACTAATGAAATGAGGGATGGCAAATATTCCATTCTTGTGTATTTTATTTATAACCTGAGTTATACTGCATATGCTGAAAAGGGCATGTAACTGGAACCCTGCCATGACAGTGACAAATTAGTACAGCAGCTAAATCAGGCAAGTGATCACCAATGTAGGTCTTTTTCTTCCTTCTGTTTTTACATGTGGTATTTGATGTTTAATGTTTTTTATATTTATGCAAACTCATGGGAAAATGCTATGCTTGTAAATTAAAGTTTTGTAATATGTAACTATAGACTCACTGAGCATGTCTGTTTTAGACTCTTGGTTGTATATTGTTTAGTATGTAGTATGTGTACATGTACAAATTTCATATGCATGTTTCCTTATGTGCATGTTGTGAATGAGCATGTATGTTGAGACTAGAGATCAAGTGTCTCCCTCAGGCCTTCTCATTGAACCTAAAGTTTATCAGAAAAAAAATATCTTACAGGAGAATTCCAGGTACCCTTCTGTCTCTATATCATGATTCTGGAATTACAGATGTGAACCACTACACCTGTTGGTTTTTGTATTATTATTATTATTATTATTATTATTATTATTATTATCTGGTTTTTTGGGATGTCAACTCAGGAGTTTATGTTTGCATTGCAAGCACTTTACCAACAGCAACTTCTGAAGGCCTTTAATTGTGTATTTGCACATTGCTTTTCCATCGCCATAAAGTTCTGTTAAAAGAACATTGCTCCCCCCATTCCAGAATGAAAATCTCAATAAAAAGAGACATAACTGGCAAATATCTCTCAAAGTGAATTAGAATCCAGATTCAGCTGGGGGACACTCATTCTTTAGCCCATTCATCATAACAAAATGAAGAAAGGTTTTTGCAGTTGAGCAAGGGTAAAGCAGATACTTATGCACAGTGTTTTTATTCAATAGCCACTAGAGATTTTTAATTGAATAACACATTACACTTCCCAGGAAACTGTGTCTCACTAGCTGGGTTGACCTCATAATCCAAGAAAACAATAATTGACTTAGTAGACCTGCACTTGTTTTGCATAGTGTGTTGTAAGCTCTTTGCACTTCAGGGACTTTCCTGCTCAGTGGCCCAGAGGAAGAAATGCAAGATAGAGTGTACTAATAGAAGCTTACGAAACTAGCTCCTTTGTTCAAAGAAACTGGAACTTTGGTGGGACCTCACAACTGAGTTAATAATATACCTTGTAGCATGAAGGTCATGCTTTAATAACAAAAAATATGGAATCAAATATTAGGGGGTAAATTTGAATGACAGGAGAAACAGAGCAGCCAGTCACTAGTACTTACCTTTATGAAACCCTTAGACCCACTGGGGTATCCTGTCTCTTCAAGTCCTCAGACTGAATGTGCTGAGCTCCTATCTCCTACTGCCTTATATTCCTCTCTCTGCCTAGTCATATCCTGTCTTGTCTCTACCTTCCTAGGGCTGGGATTAAGGACATGTGACTCCCAAGTGATCTCTTGGTAGCTGCCTCCTCAATGGTGAGACTGTAAAGGACCAGCTAGGTCCTCTGCAAACCTGGGGAATTTGGTATGTGGGTGAAAAGAGGTACAACTGATCTGCTAAATGCTAGGATATGAAGAGCAAGAGATCTGCTCAGTAGTCCTCATCAACTCGAACAAGTTCAACAGAAACACCTGAGTTAAAGTTCTAGAATCTGACAGTGCCCCAGTACCTCCATGTCCTAAGTGAAGGACAGTTGATGCCTCTCTCTTAAAGCCAAAAGTGGTGAGGGGAACTGATAAAAATAGACAGGAAAAGCATTTCCCCAAGTCGAAAGAGTCACCACAATAAGAACCTAGAATGTGAGAACACTAAACACAGTAGGGGGAACCAGCTTTCTGATGCACGAGCTCAGTCACTTCAGGTGTGATGTCATTGGATTAGCAGAAACCCATTGGACAGAAACACAAGAACTTGTAGTAAACAGATGCAAGATTATAAACTCAGGTGGAGAAGGAAAACACGCAGAAGGTGTAGCTTTAGGACTATCCAGTTTGGTCCAAAACTGCAGGCTTAGGCAAAGACCTGTAAATGACCAAATTCCTTCAGCCAGATTTCAGGCAATGACACATTCAGTAACTATTATACAGGTATATGCACCAACAGCAGAAGCAGAAGAGGATGCCATCAACAGTTTCTACACAGATCTACAGAACAAGGTCTACTGGGCGTATAAGACTGACATACTAATCGTTATGGGTAATTTCAATTCAAGAATAGAATCTTGAGAAAGAATTGGCTATTGTGTCATGGAAAAATATAGATTTGGACAAAAGAACAATAGAGGGAACAACTGCTTGACCTCTGCTCTGCAAATGATTTGTACATATCTAACACAAAATTCAAACAGGCCAAACCATCAAAACGTTGGATGTGGGAAAGCCCTGACAAATACACATACAGCAAAACTGCCTATATCCTGACTAGTAGGAAACTCTTATCTAGCATCCAAAATAGCTGATCATTTTCTAGTGCTGACTTGGGGTCAGATCTCCAACTTGTCACGGCCAACATTTCACTGAAACTTAGGAAACGCATGCCAGGCAAGATGAACCAGAAGATCGATTGTAAACAACCAATGAACTTAGCTGTATGAAGAGAGTACAATAAAACCACTGAAAACAAGATGAGGGAAATGATTAAACAACCCTTTACAAATATAGCAAGCAAATGGGAGAAAATCAAAAGAGCTATACAGGAGGTTTCAAAGGAGACATTTGACTAATGCAAAAATGGCTAAAACCAGTAGAATGACTTCCTGCAGAGGTGATCAACGTGGAGGAAGAATGAAAGGAGCTAAAGAGCAAACGAGGCAATCCACAGGCAGCAAATCACCACAACTATCTGTGCAGGGAGGTCAAAAACAGAACAAAGAAAGATAAGAGCTGTAGACAAAAGGTATATGGAAAGAGGTCGAAGAGGCTAGACCTCATAATAAAACACATCTCGTCTATGAAGCTATTAGATGGATAACTGTCAGATATGCTCCTCAGATTCAGGTGATTTAAGATGTGCAAGGTCATTTATTAACAGAACCAGTGGAATTTTACTTTAGAGACAATACTTTGACACCCTATTCAATGAGCCTAACACTGTCAATGTAGACTACAACTAGAAACACGTTGGCAGTCACTCGAATACCAGAGATGATGAGAAAATATTAAATATTGGCAGGAGTGAGATAAAGGAAGCGATATAGGTGGTGTGCGAATCAGTCAATTGCCTTTTTCTGACAATACATCACTAGTTGTTGAAAGTCCAAATGAGCTATAGGTTATGGTTTATAGGGTGTTGGAAGTAAGTGAAAGCCTTGGTATGATAGTAAACATCGAGAAGATTGAGCTATAACATATGGGAAGGATGCACAAGAATTTTAACATTGTAATAAAGAATCAGAACCTCAATCCATCAACTTTGTCTTTCTGTAAGGAAACCACAGTTCAAAGGAGGGAACTATTTCTGATGTCAAGAGTTGATAGGGATATTGGGGGCTGCTTATCAGGCACTAGGAAAGGTTTGGTCAGCAGCAGGCATAATGACAACAAGAAAATCACAAGTTTATGAATCATTTGTCTTGAGCTGTCTTCTTTACAACTCTAAAACCTGGGTGATGAAACGTTCCTCAGAACAGAGGCTGCATGTGTTTGAGATGGCATTTCTCAGGAGGAAACTATATGTGTCACATGAAGAGATAGGTTGTGCAAGAATGACATTAAGAAGCATCTTCATCTACAGAAGGAAGTAAACTACAGGATATAGCAACAGCATTTGAGATGCTTTGGGCATGTTTTGAGAGTGAATGATAGCAGATACCTAAAGATAGCACTCCTTGGAGGTGTACATGGGATAAGATGAAGAGGAAGGCTGGATACACAGCATAAAGGAAGACTGTGGATCCTTGGGTATGACAATAATTTAGGCATCTATGACTGCCCATGACAGGAACAACTGGGGAGCCACCATAAGCAGGCTTCCCATGCATATACAAGCATTGGCAGGCCTTAAATGATGCTGATGCTGCTGTTGCTGCTGCTGCTGCTGCTGATGATGATGATGATGATGACTCCCAAGTACCAGAATTTAAGGTTTAAGACACAAACGCTTGCTTCTGTTTCTATTTTAGACTGTATCAATCTCATGTAGCCCAGGTTGGTCTTGAACTCCCAGAGATCTGTCTGTCTCTGATCCATGAGTCCTGGGATTAAAGATGTATACCACCACTGCCTGGCATCTATAGTTAGCTAGAGCTAGCTCCAATCTCTGATCTTTAAGCAAGCTTTATTTGTTAGATCACAAACAAAGTATAATCACAAGACATTGAGTCACTTAAAACTTAGCCATATATCTTAATTTGCACTCAGCTTGTTTGCTGAACCTTTCAGAAGGTAGTATAACAAACAACCTTATTTGTATTTAATTTCCCATGTATATAGATTTTACTGCCAATGCTAAAAGAAAGCTTTACTCTTAATATACACATTCTTTCATGGCCCTAACACAAAATCCATGAGTGTGTATTATGCTATGGTAATCATTTATTAAAAATGGCCACAGGGTTGAAATAATCCATATACAACAAATATCTGTCATAAATATTGGAAACAACAAACAGGTACAACTTGCTTTCAAATGTTTTCAGTTCTGAGCTCATCAGTTACACTTTATTGTTAGAACACTGTTAATAATTTCTGTAAAGTATCTCTGAAGGAAGAGTTTTCCTGTCCAGGGAGCTGCTTCCAAATTGCCACAGAGAGACTTACATTAATTGTATATGCTCTGGCAGTAGCTCAGGCTTATTACTAACTAGCTCCTACATTTGGGGAAAGTTGTTGAGACAGCGTTTCTCTGTTTAACTGTCCTTGCTGTCCCGGAACTTTTTTTGTAGACCAGACTACCGTGAATTTATAGATATCTGCCTGCCTCAACCTCCTGAATACTGTGATTAAAGGCGTTGGCCACAACTGCCCCTAAAGCTGCTACATTTTAAGTCAACCCATGTTCCTTATTTATGCTCTAACATGTGATGTTACCTTTATTAACATGGCATACTCACCTCCTGCTCCCTCTGCATCAGCAGATGACCCTCTGACTTCACCCTTCCTTCATCCCATCAATCTGTTTGGCTTTCCTGCCTAACTTTGTTCTGTCCATCTCCTGACCAGTCAGCTTGTTTATTAAACCAATCACAGCAATACATATTCACACAGTGTATAGAAGGATTATTCAACAGCATATCTCTCATTTATTTCCCATTTTTATGCCTTTGTGCTGTTCAATAAATACTGATCAAAGCCCTTTGTTAGGGACACTCCTATAGGACTATAGGGACAGACACATATGGGCCAGTACCAACAAGCTATAGATAGAAGGGAAAGACCTGAGGAATTAAAGTTTGGACTTATTTGTAGTTCAACTATTTCAAAAAGAGAGATGTGATTTCCTTCTCTGTGAAACTTGGATGCATTTCTGTGCCTCCAAGATTTATCATTTCTCTGTTTAAATGATACAATAGACATTTCAAGAACAATCTAGGATAGACAGGCTTGGAGCATTCCCTAGTCTTTTATTAACATGAGATTATTTCCATTTTGTTTAAACACTGTGTATGCTTCAATCATCACTACACAATGGAATTTATATTACTTTTCTATTTTTCATTGCTTGAAATTAGCTTTCTTCATAAAATATATTCTATCAACATTTTTCTCTCTCCTAGCCCCTACAAGAGCCTCTTAGTCTCCCTGCACCCATCTGCATCCACAATATTTCTGTCTCTCTTCAGACAACAAAACAGACATCTAAATAGCAATAATAAGATGAACTAAAACAAAAACAATCAAATTGAGGAGGAATTTCTATAGAAACTCAAAAGGGTTCATTTGGATAGCTTCCAAATTGTACAGTACATAGAAATTCTTATAGGTCAGGATCATTTAAGAGAACATAGTTGTTCTTTGATAGTTTCTCACTTCTGAATTTGTTGTTTTGTTTATGTTTTAATAATAACCTCTATAATACATGGGTTCAAATAAGTGTTTTCCTACATTTGGTGTGCTCTTCTATCAAATTTGGCATTGTAATTCTGATACACAGTTACAGAGTGGGTAAATAAAATACATAGGTCAATGAGTCTGGGGCTTGATATTAGCAGTTGAGATAGTAGAGAGATGATTCTTGATAACTGAGACCTCAACTCATAGGCTCTGGAAGTTTCTCCAGGCAGCATCAGAATTGATCTTGATTAGAGGAAACCGAGCAATTGCTTGATGAATCAGGATTACTTGCCTCATTCTTGAAAAGTACCTTCAGAGCTTTGGAAGTCACAGATAACTTACATCTTGATCTGTGATTGGAGGTCAAACCAGAAAAAAAGCACTCTTTGTGTTTCCAACTGAAGATAAAGCAATCAGGCAAGCATAAATGCATAAATAAAAGCCTAGACATGAGTGGGATGATTTTTTTTTTTTGAAACAGAGTTTCTCTGTATAACAGCCCTATCTGTCCTGGAACTAGCTCTTGTAGTCCAGGCTAGCCTCAAACTCACAGGGATTCACTTGCCTCTGCTTCCCGGGTACTAGGATTAAAGGCATGCATCACCTGCGCCTGGCTGAGTGGAAATTTTTTATGCTTTATATACTGAAGTCTTATACTATGTGGAATTTTTAATATATATTATTTATTTATATATTATAATATAATATATTACATATTTATATATACAGTATATATAAATAATATATATATATACACAAAGTCATATCTAAAACTTACAGACAAAACTCAACTAAATATAACTCACTAAGTATTATGCTCAGGTATATTTTATACCATTCAATTCTAAAAACATAAAATAAGAAAACAGAGAAAAATATTTTGATAAACTGCTTATGTGCTCTATATATGAATTAGAAACAATTATTTATTCACCCTGGATTTCATGACTAAAATATGTTCAGAAAAGTGACAGTGTCTCATCAACGACTGATAAAAGTAATTGCGTTTTAGTTCTGAAGTGGTTAGACTGAGTGAAACTTTCCACAGACACCAATTAGATGTTCAAGCATTCTGAGGGAACTTTTCCACATTGCGCATCTTACTAATAAAAAAGCATGTCATTTACCTCCTACAGCTGATCCTATCAGCGCTGCCACGCTACCTCATTCCCTGAAGTCTGTGAGTGTGAAATCTGACTGTCTCCTCACAGGAAAATTGAAACGCTGAATGATGCATTAGTGCAAAAGGAGGCAAGCTAGCAAAATTTCCAAGGGAGCAGTTTTAATTTCTTCCACACTAGGCAAAAAG
This sequence comes from Myodes glareolus, assembly GCF_982192425.1. Taxonomy (NCBI): domain Eukaryota; kingdom Metazoa; phylum Chordata; class Mammalia; order Rodentia; family Cricetidae; genus Myodes; species Myodes glareolus. Next base: position 41,641,549 of record NC_142026.1, on the reverse strand, counting down.
AATTCATGAAGTAAATAGTAAGACAAAGACATTATAAAAGGTGTATAACCAAGAATCTTTAGTACGAAGAAAGCAAATGTAAAATATCGAGAAAATATTACATACACAGAGAGATGTGCATTAAGAATAGGCATACAAGGGGACTGATCTAATGAGAGTTCACCAATGCCAGTTGTCTGGGACTGAGCGAGCACGTGATCCAGCCAGATTCTCTGAATGAGGCCGGATTCTCTGAATGTGGCTGGCCAGGAGTCTTTCTGAAAAGCCATTGACAATGGCACTGGGACTTGTTTCCTCTGCATATACTGGATTTTTGGGATCCAGTCTGTTTGGATGCTCACCTTCCTGGACCTGGAGGGAGGGGGGAGGAGCTTGAACTACCCACAGGGTGGGAGACCCTGACTGCTCTTGGGGATGGAGAGGGAGGAGGGAAGGGAGTGGGAGGAGTGGGAGGGTGTTGGGAGGAGGGGCGGAAATGGAGACTTTTGTATTTTAATAAACTTTGAGAAAAAAAAAAGAATAGGCATATAATTCTCTTCTTTTATTTCCATTCAGACAGTATCACAAGAGATCACACTGCTTTGTGTGGCTGCACATACCCAGTTAAGTTTGTACTTAACTTACTTAACTTAAAAGTAAAGGATGAGAGTTTTTTTCCAGAGGTATTCTACCCTATTATTTATATTTCCTTTCCTGATTCATTTTTCCCCCTGCACTGCTAAGTGATTTTAACTTTAAGGGGATAGTAGGAAATGATTTGGGGACTAACATTCCATTCCTTTCTCCATTCCTTTGTCAGTGTTTGGCATATGTCAGTTGGGAAAAAACTAAGACCCTATTTAGCAGTGAAAAACTCCACTGCCACTATTAAAGTATTACAGTTATCTCTTTTTTCATTCTATTTTATCATCACATCCTTTGGTATTTGAAGAAAGTGTTCCTAGTAATAAATTTATGTGAATAAGTGAGAAGAGAGTAAAAAATGTAACCTTTAGATAATCTTATACATTGATTAAGTTTGATTGACTCTCCTAAGAACTAAGAAATACTATTGCTCTAATATTCTATGTAGTAATCTAATGATAAAATAAAATACTAGTATGCACATATAGGGGATACTCCATTATCTGTGTATTTAATGAAGCTTTTTGTCTGTTTGACTGTAAAAATCTGATAAGGGATAGGTGAAAAATAAGGTCTGTCTTTCTATGAATCTCAAACATCATCCAGATTGTGTGGGCATTCACGATTATTGTCGTTACCAGAAACCCCTCACCACCACAGCTCATCTCCTCTTCTTGTCTTTTAAGGCACTACTGTATCCCAGGGCATTGAGACAGAAAAGGAGTGGCTGTCAATGATATTGCTTTTTTTAAAGAATAAAATCATATCCCATCTTTGTCATTAGTCTAAATTAATCTATAGCGAGCCAAATCAATGCACTTAATAAGTGAGGGAACATTTATATGCTTTCATAATATGTTTCTCTGTACTCTGTCCTTTATAAATTTAATTCTAAATTCTTTTCTATTTTTTGTTTGTTTTATGATAGATGTCACCATTACCTGAAGCGTATAAAGAAATTAAAATATTTCTGTTGCTTAATCATGTTGCAGCATCATTGTGCATCTTAACTCACATTTGGTTATTGTGATGGTGAGACTGACTTAAACAAACCAACTTCCCTGACAATCATAAAAATGATACAATACATAAAATTGCATAGAACACTTGATAATGATAATCATATGTTTTATTACCGGCTTTTGTTTACTATACTCTATGTCTTTATTGTTATTTTAAGCTTTAATTTTATTTATCTATTTGTATGTTTGTCTGAAGAGCAAACTTTATCATTTCTGTACTCTGTGCAGCTGTCTTGCCACAAGATTATACTACCAACCCTTTGTTTTAGTTTTAAAGAGAAAAATATCCACAGTAAAACCCTTATTTTTAAAATAGTAAAATAAAGCCTATAGAACAAGGATGTAAAGCAAACATTTCACATTGCTGTATAATGTTCAATTTTTAAATTTCTACAGAGAAAACCTAATGAAGTAAAAAGTTAAGCTAAAGTTAACTCATTGCTGAAGAAAATCATTCCAAATTAGTTAAAATATGATTTCACCTGTATATGCACCCATGACCACTTTACTGTTTCAGACCCGTCACAGCAATACATGTCTAATTTGAGGATGCTCAATTTTCAGGGTTGCTGATACTGCAAGTTTGTGAGTTTTCTATGTAATGTAATAAAGTACTGATTCGAAAAAAAAAAAAAAGGCAAGCCGGGTGGTAGTTGCACAAGCCTTTAAATCTCATTATTCAGGTGGCAGAAGCAGGTGGATCTCAGTGAGTTTGAGGCCATCCTGGTCTACAAGAGCTAGTTCTAGGATGGACACCAAAGCTACACAGAAAATCCCTGTAACAAAATTCTGTAATAATAATAATAAAATTCAAATAACATGGTAGTCTTTCTTAATATTTTAAAATAGAATCAAGCCCCCACCCAAAAAATCACATAAAACTAGCACAAAGAGATAATGCATGAAATTGCCAGTCCTATATATGAAGTATTATTTATTTGATATTCATTATTTAATATTGTATGTAACTCAGTTGTACATTTGGAGAACAGAGAAATATAAAATACAGATCTCTGGCATTATAGAGCATGGAGTCTAGCAGGGGGCAAAGAACAAATAATAGACATAGAATAAAATAATTACAATTTGAAAACAAGGGACTGGAGTAAAGACAGTCTGGAATTAAGTGTGTAGGACTCTAGGGGACAGAATTGAACAGGGAGGCCAATTGGATGGCCATTCAAAATGTAAGGTATAAGGCCCCTGAAAAATACCTGACTGGCTCTAAAGACTGTGTCTTTTCCTTGTGACTCCGTTCCTAAGAAACATTGCTTCTTTCTAGTCAAACTCTATTAGTCTGTATCTGGAATCAACTAGAAAATGAGAATTAAATTTGTTGACAGAGTAACAAATTTTTGACAAAAATTTTAAAATTTTCTTGGGTCATCTATTTCCAGATTCTGAGAAAGAAAGAGAGAGAGAGAGAGAGAGAGAGAGAGAGAGAGAGAGAGAGAGAAGGAGGGAGGAAGAAAAGCAGGAAGAAAGGAAGGAAGAAAGAAGAGAGAGAGAGAGAAGGAAGGAGGGAGGGAAGATAAAAGGAGGGAAGGAAGGAAGCAAGCAAGCCATAAAGAAAGACCATACATGTTCTCCTACATATGCTGATCCTAACCTATTCATATGCAGAGATCCTATAATGTATACATATACATATGTTAGCACATGTACCTTTGATATCAGTGTAAAATTTAGAAGCAAGAGAAGAAAGGAAAGCATTAGGTGTTGAGGAAGGGCAGAATACAAATAAGGAGTGTGGATTTTCAAAAAGGACATAAAGCTAATTGTCTTCAATTATTACCATAATGAATGTTCTTATTATTGTGATAAATTCAGTACATAAAAATGTGATCTTTAAAAGGTAAAATCCAAAACAAACATTCAGGGCTTTAAAATGGCAACTGTAACTACACCATTTCATTGAGTTATGTTGAGTTTAGAATTAGGCAAATGTTTGAATGTTTGCTTTGTTTCCATGCAGTTTGTATTTGTGATTTCATTACAATGAAGTAATATTATCTTTAGATAATCTATTAGGAAAGAATATATTTTATTTTCATCCTCTCCTAAAATTTTACGGGAAACTAGTAGAATTAATTAATACTTGTCAAACAATGACATCAAAAGTTTATTACATATATTAAAAAATTTAAAAATCTAGTTTTCTTTAGATGCCAAAGGACAATGCTCCTACGAACTCACTATTTTGTGTTTTCAATGAATCAGATAATATACTGTCTTTCCACACTTTCCTCACTTATCATTAATGATGGAAATTATCCAATTATCCTCTTTGGCTTTCTCCATCCTACCCTCCCCTCCAATCAGAGGCTCTTCTGCATCCAAACTGTACTGCATGTACTCTGCTATTTTTCATCCTCTGTATCATACAGTTTGCAGTGTATGTACTTGATTTGCCAAAGTGTAATCCACTTAACACTAGAGTTACAATCAGCTCCTGTTTCTTATGTGCAAATGAACACAAATTACTATTAACTAAGTACTCACTAGATAACACCTGGTTGTCCTGTTTTACAACCTGAATGAGAATCATATTCTTTAACTGTGATTTCTTAGTGGTGTGGTTTTATGACACACACAAACAAAATTGTATCATAATAACCTGTCCATACTTACTAAAGGAAATAGTACTTAAATATTTGAATACAAATATGGAAACATTAATGGTGAAACGCCTCTTATGTCCTTTGTCATAGACAGTAGAAGCTATGGTTTCACGTTTTTGAATATGCTTTCAAAAGGGCATATAAATTTCTTGCATATCTAACTACATATAATATTACTGAGAAAAAGTGCTTTAATTAAGAAAATACTAACTGGGAAAGAAGAAACTACTGACCTTTTTAGGTCAACTATATAGAGTTAGCTAAAAAAAAGTTTTTAATGGAATCAGGTTGAAATTTGTTTAGTATGCTTATTTTATACAAAATCAGTTTAAATTAGTTTAAAAAATAAACCCCAGTCTGCTAAATTAATTATAAAGAGGAATATTTTAAAATTTGTAGATATTGGGTGATAGAATAAGGCTTGAAATTATATACAAATGTGAAACTCTTTCCCCCCAAAACAAAACAAACCAAACAACAAAAAAAAATCACCTACTGTTAACATATAAGAGGCTCAGGACAATATACAACACAGAAAACAATGAGGAAAATGACAAAGTCAGAAGAGAAGCCCCCGCAGAGTTACTGCAAAATGAGAGGACAAAAAGGAAATTTTCTGAAGTCATAACAAAACAGACCAAAAAAAAAAAAAAAAACAAAAAACCAAACTCCAAATTAATAGGCTAGGTTTAGACACCTAGTACAGAAAGGTTACCTCAACCGTGAAGGTGACTAGCACCACACGAAAGAGTGAGGTGGGGATGCAGATTTGCCACCTATGACACAGAAAATTACTAAAGCTGGAAGATAAGAACATGTAAACCTCATAGCATGGAGGTCACATTTTCTATGGAAGTTTACATATTTGTGTTAGCTTAATATTTATGTCTTATCAATTGCATGAAATTTTTGTATTTAAAAGTGATTTGTGGGTCATCAGTCTTTTCCTTTGGAGCATTGCTAATTTTTTGCTGAAGAAAATTTTCGTGAAGAAGTGATGCACTTGCCAGGACCCCAATATCAAAGAAAACATTGGTAAGAACTCACAAGCCAGGTGGTGAAATTTGAAAAATGAGTGTTCAGCAAACTCTGTAGGACTGACACAGGCTCTCTCGCTAGCTGTGTCTGCTTTCTTTGAAATCACTACACATAACAGGTTTTTACCCCCATATAAACTTCATAAACTTTGTTTCTTTTTCTGTTTTCTGTGAAACCTGAAACAGATTAGTAAGACTGTCAACCAATGATTGAAGGGTCTTTCCAGTTTAATATCAGAGCTGGAAAAAGTGTCCTGTTTTGGTAATAAATTTGATAATAACATAATGACGATGAGGAAATGAAATTTTCAAATGAAATGCTCTAGTTTAGAAATTACCCTTCTCACAGGGAATTAAATGTTTCTCAGGAGCTAAACGTTTCTTGATTGATTTCTCTTTTCTGTATAGAAGCTTTGACAACATACAAGGAAAGAATCACTTCTTTGTAATAGACTTTGTAATAGTTAATAGACATTTAACTATTAGGACCTAACATGAGCACAGTATGAAATACAGTACCTACTATCCACAGGATACTGGCAGCCTAGGAGGTAGCCATTTATCTCAGCTGTTCATCAGACAGAGTTGCCACAGCTAACCTAAGACACTCTGTTGAAACTGCACCATACATATTTGACTATACTCACAACAGCATTAATAGAGTTATATAGCCCTTGTCTAGAGGATAAATTGCTTCAATTGTTTTATTCTGAGAAACAATGAGACCAGTCTGATGATATTAAGGCACTTACAAAAAGACATCATTTTCACTCTTCAAACTATTCTGTTGGTCATAGAGGCATTCTCACAATGCAATTTTAGTAATATAGTCCTAAAGACTTAATGCGCTCTCTCTCTCTCTCTCTCTCTCTCTCTCTCTCTCTCTCTCTCTCTCTCTCCCTCTCTCTCTTGATTATTTGGGGGCTTTTCTTTTCTTTTTTTTTGAGTTTCTGGTCATTTCTGTAGTTCATTTACAAGAAATATGTCTTGTAATGTAAGAGAGCATTTCTCCCAAAAGGAATGCAAATGCACACAGAATGAATATTTTCTATAACAATACTTTGCTAGGTTTTTCCAGCTGCTGATTATCTAAAAATCTTTCCCACTGCTCACCAGAACTCGGGGTTTCTTCCTTACATTGTGACTCCTCTTTCCCTTTTTATTAGACAACTTCCTTTAGAAAACCGATTGCATTTTTTTTTCTGTTTTCATTTGAGATGCAAATCTTCTAAAAGCTTTTGTCAATGTTCTTTCTGTAAGGCCCCCCAAAAAACAATGCATCCCAAATTTCCTCTTGTTCACCTCTTAACTGCCCAACTTGAACTCACACTAAATTTTAAACCCCTGTTCCCTATTACATTATTATTAAATTACATTATTGTTTTTATTTAACTGTACCATTTAAAACTATTAAGTTCAAATAATATCTACTATATTATATCTGAAAATACATATATACCTTTTAATTAGCAGTTATAATTTCATTGAGAAAATGAGTCTGAGCCCAGAAGTGTGCTTAGGTCAAGACAAATATTCTCAAGATATTTGTTGATAGGATGATTTTGTGCTTCTGGTCATATCCTGTTTTATTACATGATGAATTATGTGAATTACTTAAGGGTGACTTGCAACAAATGTACTCTTCAGATGTATTGGGCTAGAAATTATGGGTTTTATATTTTAAAATATCTTTTAATGCACTCTATGGTCCTATATCTACCACTCTAAACATTTAATGCACTAAATTAGAGATAAAGACATATTATAATTTCTTGCTGTTCATTTTAAGAGATTTACGCATTGTAATTCTTTTACTTTCTCTGGTAGAGTCTTCTTTTTATCGGGAATAGCCAAAGAATCCTGCCCACTTCTCTCCCTAAACACAGATTTTGAAAACAAATCATTAGACTACTTCATCTCGAGTAGGTTGTAAACAAAGTACTTCAGTGCGTGCATTCAGTAGCCTTCCAGCTCAGAACAAAAGGGAGTTGTAGGTAGTGCCTTGTAAAAGCTTTTCATTTCAGGATTCTCCTTGTGTTCAACCCTTTACCATAGAATAAATCCACTTAGCACAGCTCACAAAGAATGGAGTCCGGAAAAGGGTTTACCTCAGAAAGTCCAAGACAAATCACGAGGGTTCTTTTATTGCAAGAAAACAAAACATGCACAATCCTCTTGAAGACTATTTTTTTAAAAATATGCCTAATTCTTCATAATAGCACTGCTTTCCTTATATATTTATTTTATTGTAATTGGACTAATAAGTCCATGATTATTTATGTCTTTGAAATGTCTCTTGAGTCTCATATGAGAAATAACTGGCATTGGAAACAGACTTGAAGCAAAAACAGAAAATGCCACTCAAGTTATTATAGCCATTCAGCAAACCTTCTCCAGGGTGAGATAAGAAGGCACATGAAATATTCTCCATTATCTCCATGGATGGTAGAAATTCTGATGAGAATTTATGCCAGGATTTTCACTTGTTTTAATTACGTGAGCCTTTTAACCTTCATTTTTGGTAGATTTTAAAATCTCTTTTAAATTTGAATGGAGCTTAGTTTATACTGACAGACAATAGTTGAGAGAAAAAATGGCATTTCAACAAAGGCAGAATTCTTTCTTAAGAATTCTGTTCTTTGAGAAAGGAACACATTTTACCAGAATATTGTATAGTTTGAATGGGCAAAACAGTGCAGAGGTTCCAAATTCTGTGTTTTTGGCGAGGCCATTTCAGGTTTAACTACAATTTGATCTTCTGGATGGTGATTCTATGGAAAATTGCCTTACTCTATTCTAGGAACCCGATATCAAGATAACCTAACTTAGACTCTGTTAAACTCTCTGCTTGTGCAAATATCCTCCTGAAACTAACTGTTTCTGTTAGCTTCTGTTAAACTGCTTGATTGAGCAAATCCTCTTGCATCATATAATAAATGATTTTTGGTGCTCTGCATAAGATTATTAGAACACCGAATGATTGTTTCCCCTCCTGATCAGGTTTTAATGTGTGTGGGCAGGCTGGGAGGAAAGTAGATGAGAGGATAACTATTATATAAGATCAAGGCTGCTCACTAATCAGACACCAGTTCTTTTCTCTTTTCTTTCCCTCTTCAGGCATGGTGGAAATTAACAATGAGATCTATCTTCAGTTATATAGACTCACTTAGACTCATTGTAACAAACTACTCAAAGTTCAAATATTTGCAAATAAAAGCTGCTACAACAGAGTGACAGATTTTTTAGCAGATAAATATCCACTAATATTTATAAACCATGTGGACCAGGACTAAACTTCCAGTCTACAGAGGGGCTGTTAGACCCACTCCTTGGTTCCAAAGTGGAGTGCCAGTATTGCTCAACTGTCAGAAAGAAAACCAGAGAACATGAAGAGGGGTCCATGAGGTATTGGTTATTTTCATTTTGTCTTCCTTTTATACAAGATAGATGCATTATACTGTCCTGTCCATCACACACACTTTGTCTAAACAAAGCACTAAAGGAAACAGTTAATAAGGAAACTAAATTCAAAGAAGCATACGGAATGTCTTTACTTAAAGGCTAATAATGGTAATGAGACGTTAAAATTCAGACATGACAATTACATCAGAAGAGGAGACAAATATCATCAAATGTAGACAATGTCATGTTCATGTCCTATATCCAAAACATTCATCATTATAGCTAATCACATTCACTTTTATTCAAATTTAATGGTATCTGCTGCCCACATGATATGCTAACATTCAGTTGAATATTTCTGAAGCTTTTGTTTGTTTCCTTTGATTGAGAATCTTGAAGCGTCAGTCAGAGATGTGAAAGCTTTTATTATTTTACAAGTGTAACTTATTGCTTATGTATGTATTATTTATTATTATTTAGAAGCAAAGATGTTAAGCATAATGAGACAGATACACAATAGTACTGAGAAGTTACTTTTTTCTGTTGCTGTGATAAAATAAAGCAGACAAATATGGAAGAAAGGCTCTATTTTGGCTCACATGTAGAGGATACAGTCTTTCATGGTAGGAAAACAGAACAAGAGGGGATTTGGTGATAGAGCTGACCCCACTGTAACTACAGTAAGAAAGAAAAGAAAAGTAAATGTTAGTGTTCAGGTCACCTTCTCCTTTTTAGACAGTCTAGAATCCCTGTGTATGATTGATGAGTTTACTTAATCGTGATAATCCAAGACACACCTGTCTAAAGAACTTTCTTCTAGATGATTCTAGATCTCATGAGGTTGACAATTTAGCTGGACTATCGTATAATTCTTCTGGCACATCAAGTTAAAATAATTCTTGAAAGTATACTGATATTCACAATAAAATTGACTATATTCTGTCGTAATTAGATGAGAGTGGAGGAATAAAGAAAATGCTATATTCAGTTTCCACATACTTGAAGAGTGATTTCCTATAGACGAATTATATACATGTAACATGATATAAATACAAGTTATCAACATAAGGAATCACCATATTTCAATATTTCAAAATTATACTATTTTTCAAATACTAATTTTGACCTTGTAAAATATGTGTGTTTTATTTAATTTTCCCAAAATAAATTAAAAAATATGTAATATAATCATAGCATTGCTTCCATGTATATTGTAATGCTCCAACTTTGCAGATAGAAGACTATAAAAAGACTTACACCAAGGCAAGATAGTGCAGTGGTTCCTTCATCTGATATTCAGGTTTAACTAGAGTTTGATCACCTTGATGAAGAATCCTGTAGAACATTACAGAAGTGTATTCTAGGAACCTGAGGTCATGATGTCCCAGTTAACTTACCTTCTACTAAACTATATGCCTATGAAGAACCTCCCTGCATGTTGTAGGTTGATAAGCCAGGATGTAGTTTTCCCCCTGTATTCTGACTATACCTGCATCCCACAATACCAGGGATTAGTCTCATTCAGCTGTCACAAAGTCTATCAAATGACTTATAAACTACATCTGAGTTATCATCTCTGATTGACTTTCCACAACAAACTAAATCATTAAGTAGTCATTGTAATATAATTCTTTGTATCATTAATAATTTCTAAATTTAATAGAGGTATATGAAATACTTTAATTGCCTATAAATGCTCCTTTCTCATTTTGTCTGATTATATGCACAGTAAGTTTGAACTCATGTACCCAGTATAAACATCATCAAAACTAGCAAGAAAAAAAATAGCAAAACACACATTTCAAAATCATCAATTTTGATTCCAGACATTTAGAAGTTTTCTTTGATTTTCTTTTCTATTGTGGAAAAATTATCTGGAGATGATCTCTATATTCCAGGTGTAATAAAATTTACGAAATATAAAGTCATACGATGAACTCTCAACACAAATAGAATTGTTCGATTGTCTTTTGTGAAATTCAAGATCTTTATTATTAATGTAATGAACACATATTTCTGGAGACTCCTATACCCCATGAGGTGATATATCCTAATGAGTCCATATTTTGTTTTTTAAAATACACAAACTAACATCAAATTGAGAATAAGATTTTTGGTGATAGATGGGGAGAGAATATTTTTTTTCAGTTGTATGCAATGAATTGGAAAGAATTATAGCCAAAAGACTAGGAGCCTATTGAGACCTTTGAACAGCTTTGCCCTCATCCACTGATACATAATTCATCATTGAATAACTGTGCTATGAGTTCTACTCTTTTATTTTAGGTATAGTTACAGGACTTATAATTCTTCTCAACTCCTAAATGGTTCACTATATCTTTATAAGATGATTCAGGGTATGACTGTTCTGCAGAAAAATCTGTATTATGTTATGTATTTTTAAATGACAACATTAATTCCAATGATGGAAAATTAATGGGAAAACTATAAAAAATTCAGCTGATTGATTTCAAATCACATTTCATCGGTTGGAACTTGAAGATATTCACTTATAGGCTTTGCAGCAAGTCACCTTACACTATGATATACTTCATATGTGTAGGAATCACAAACATACCTATTCAGAAGACGTGACTCTGACTCATTTGTAAGCAGTGTATAAAGTAACAGAGAAGTTTTAATGACGATATTGTCAACTTTTAGTAATAACTATGTTTTTGTGTCAGTCGCAAAAGAAGAAGAAAGTTAATTCTCTTCTGTATATAATTTCTTGGAGAATTCTATGATAATAAATTTTAAGAAATTAATCAGTTTTACAGAATGTGATGATTTACTCAATTTTACATTAATCTTCATGATGTTGTTGTGGAATATACCCTATTATTCTCATCAAATAAAATGAAAGTAATCTTTCAATATACTTAAGAATAATAACGAAGAACAGAAGAATAATATAAATAAAATCCTGCATGAAGAATTTATGATGAAAATGACTATTACTTAAAGTGGTTAAGAAGGAAAGTACTCCCAGAGGAATATGCAGGATGACAAATAAAAACCCAGAAGCAGACATTGCTTCAAGCAGAAAAATCAGAAAGGCAAAGCAGCCAATCAAATAAGCTCTTACATCCACAAAATCTTCAGACTGAAAAGAGAGCAAATTTCTGTCTTATCCAGCCTTTTATTCCTTTCTAGTGCTGGAATTAAAGGCATGCACCACTACCTCCTGACCTCTATGGCTAACTAGTGTGGATTCTGGGATTAAAGGTTTGTGTCACCACCACCTGGCCTGTATGACCGACTATATATCTAACTTTTAACTCGGATCTCAGACAAGCTTTATTTGTTAGGTCATAAACAAAATATCACTATAGGGGTACATTGAGCGTATCAGTATGTTAACAGTTTTGTGAAGTATGGAAGAATTTGCAATTCATTGGTTAATGACATGTACCAGTACATTTTTTAAACATTTCTTTTTTATTTAGTTTAAATTTTTCCTCATTTTCCATACCAATCACAGTTCTCTCTCTCTCTCCCCTCCTTCTGCTCTCCGTTACACCCCCTACCTCCCTGTTGACTCCACCAAAAGTGTAAGACCTCCCATGTAGAGTCAACAAAGCCTGGAACATTAAGTTGAGACAGAACCAACACACTCCCTGCTTCATCAATGCTGAACAAGGGATCCCATCTTAGGGAATGGGGTTCAAAAAGATAGCTCATGAATCTAGGATGGATCCTGGTCCCACCGCCAGGAGCCCCTCAAACTGACATAGTTACACAACTGTCACATACATGTAAAGCTCCTAGTTCAGTCCCAGACAGGCTTCCCAGCTTTTGGTCTAGAGTTCGTGAGTTCCCAGAAGCAGGGTTCAGCTGTCTCTGTAAACTTCCCTGTCATGACCTTGAGTCCTGTTACTTACATAATTCCTCCATCTCTCTTTGACTAGACATTTGTCGATGGTAATCACAGGATGCAGAGGAAAATCACACATCATCATTCAAATAAATAAGTCCCATATATATTTTGCCTGTGTCCATGTGAGTATAAACTCATACCTGAATCTCCATAGTTTACATCAAATGGCCCTGACACCCCTACTAACTAGAAGAGTGCTTCAAGTAGATGTTGGAACGTAGCAGTGTATAATCAGATTGAAGACTACACCTGACTTCAGGTTAGACTTACAAGGCTAACCTGAAAGTAGAATACTCAGAAGATCAGTCTGATTGACAGGTGGCCTTCCTCTGTGAAATTATGGTCATGGCCATCAACTACAGCAAAATAAAATGAACATTGCCACATTTTCTATCTTTACCTACCTAATACAAACAAGTCTATGGTAAGCCTATTTATGTTCAATACCAGCAAGTAATTTTGTGTAGAGTATTTAAAACAACCAGTTAAGCTTCAAATTTAATTCTAACCCCTGAGTAATATTTCATGTTTCTTTTATTTGATAATATCCCCTATTATACATTCAGAAAACAAATGGAGTTTACAAAATGAGAAGAATAACAATTTAAGTATAATTATTTTCTATTTAAAAGAGATTCAAGAAGATCATCTTCGGATAAACATTGGACTATTTAACTGTGCAGTTCCATAATCCATGTTTTGTTTGGAATGGAGCTTACACTTGATAAACCTCTAATTGTTAAATATATGTACAAAAGTGGTTTGGATTTTTTTATAATTTTGGATTCATTGTTAATTATAATTCTGTGTTTTTAAAATAAAAATTGTCATATTTAACTATACTGTGGAATTTTTATAACACTATAAGTTATACTTTATGAGGAACAATAACATAAAACTGAGAGGCAGTTTCATTGTATTTTGGCTACTACATAATCCTTAGAACATTATAGAAATTTATGTACATAAAATCACATCTTTAAATGTAGTTTAAGAGAATTAAAATGTCCACAGTTCATTTATTCTTTCAGATAATTCATGTTCAGAGTATGTCTCACAAAGTATCATTGGGTGTCAAATCAGTACTATTTAAATTATCCACACAACAGAATGCACACAAAAGTCACTTTAGCAGTTTTTTTCAACTCATTTTAGATGTAATATTTTTAATTTAGTGTTTTTTAATTAATTTTAAATGTAAGATACTTATTCAAGAGCAATATTCTAGCAAGCTTTATTCAAAAATTTTCATACACTAGAGTCTTATCACTCCTTTTTCTCACCCACAGCTATTTATAGTTCATTCCCTCATTCCTACTTAACCAACTTGATTCCCTTTTATTCTTTTGCTCTCTTAAAAAAAACAAGAAAGCAACAATAACAAAGTATAAGAAACACACACACACACACACACACACATACACACACACACACACAATGCCCTACCCATGTCCATGAGGGAAACTAATATATACAAGTATAAAACCAATCCTAAAAAAATGTCCTTATACAGCAAGAGAAACACAATTGTCTTCAAAGATACTGTGAGTTCATTTGTATTTGCCAACTACTAAGCGTGGGGGCTACTCTGAAGTGTAGTTAATACAACAAGTGTGACTGCATTTGACAATACTATTTCTTTTCCTTTGTAAGTTGGTACCAACTGCAAAGAGCATCTTTATCAGGGGTGGGAGACCATATCCACTTATCCCTCTCAGTAATGAAAGCCTATCTGGTTTTAACATGTTCAAGCCTTTGCAGTGTGCATAGAGGGTTGATAATTGATTGTCTTAGGTTTCTATTGCAAAGAGACACTATGACCACACCAACTTGTAACAAGGAAAAAATTTAAATTGTTAGTCAGCTTACAGCTTTAAAGGCTTAGTCCCTTACCATCACGAAGGGACATTTGCAAGTGCAGTCACACTGGTTATATTAAACTCACTTTAGAGATAATTTGCTATGCAACCTGTCTCAAGATTCTATTCTTCGTTGCAATGATTATAATGTATGTACATGGTGCTCATAAATTTTTGCTTTCTCACTTTGTTTTGTTTTTTTGTTTTGATGAGCTATGTGTTTCTGTTACCTAGGAAGGCCCATTAACTTCCTCAGTATAAGATTAAAGCATAGCATACTCAACAATCTATGAAACAAACATTTCAGCTTCACTGTCTCCACTCTCTCTGTACTGCTTTCTGTTGGTATACATATGACTCTTAGTCCATGCCCCTCCAAAGTCTTACTGTCTTGAGTTTACATAATGTAAAAGTGAAGGTTTATCAAGATTAGCTATATCATCTACCATTTCAAAGAGTACACATGAGTGAAACGGGAGCTTAGTTGCTGACTACGTGATGTTTTTTAAGTTCATTTAAATTTCTCATAGACTGGAGAGAAAATATAAGTACTAGACTCATCATACAAGAAAGAAAACTAAATGAATGAGAAAGGAAAAGCAAGAGTGAATAACGGGAGAAGAAAAGAGAATGGTAAATATTGCCAGCTTGACTTCTTCAGATTCTGTGGCCAAAGAGTGTGGTGTCTTCAACACCAGAAGTTCACTACACCAGTAGTGAGGGTCTCACTACTAATATGTTTATCCACCAAGAACCTTAGTAATAACCTGCACTGTTTGGGGACATCTTTGGGACACCTGACTAACAATTTGAGGGGAGGTATCCCAAACCTGGCACTGGGTGGGCTTTTTATTTGACAACTTCTGACTTCTGAAAGAAGCATTAGTCTCCATGTAGAGTACCTTCATTTAAACTGGTGTGTGTGTGTGTATGTATGTGTGTGTGTGTAATTTAGGAAGCTAATAAAGCAGTAGTTTTCCTATATGGCTTGTTCAATATCCTTAGTGTCATCCTTTCCTCCAAACTTTCCATATCCTTTGCCTCCTCCCTCTTAAACCTCCCTAGCTAGCTCCCACCCCCACCATTACGATTCTGCTAAATGGATATAATATCAGATGGCCTTCTAAAGACCTCTCTCTACCCAGGTCAGCTCTCCGTCCTTAAGCAAGTGTCAGTGGAGTGTTTGGCTACAAATAAGACTTTTGTGTCACACCCAGTCCCACCAAGGCTCAGGGAACATTGCAGAAGAGGAGGTGGGATAATTGGAAGGGCTAGAGGTCAGGAAGAACGGGGCGAAATGGTGTCTCCTGAATACAACAAGAATCACTGTACTCCAGCAGCTCTGGTTGCCTGCAAAGTCTGAACAAGATCAAGCCAATCAGCATTTCATTATGGGTAGGGGAAGGGAAAGCAGCTCTCAGCCCCTGCTGAGATGTTCCTGACAGTTGATAAATGTTAGGGGAGGCAGAGTCAATTTTCTTTAGGGGTGTGGGTCATGGCAGGTGGCTTCAGACTCATATATGAGCACCACTAGCTGAACAGGAAGTCGGGAGGAGGACTTGTGTGTAGGATCCAGGAGGAAATAGTGGGTAATGGGGAGTAAATATGACAGGAAAAAAAATGTTATGTATTAACCCCCCACAAATTGTTTTTTAAAATTGAAAAAAAATATTTCATATTGTCTCTCACATGTAGAACTCATATTTAAACTTACATATGCATTTATATGATCTGAGAAAATAAGATGCACAATTTGGCAAATGTACAGGATTAGTAGGGGTGGGGGTGATGTAATAGCAAATAAACAAAAAACAACAGCATGCACGGATGAGCATTCCATAAAGAAATGCATTATTTTCTACACTTACTAAAAAATGGAAAAACTTTTGAGATTTGTCTTTACTTATTTGCTATAGTGATTAGATTATTAATTCCAGTAAGCTTCTTTTCCTTTTAATATAAATATGGACATTGATGCTAAGCTCACAGACAATTTATTAGTTTTTAGAATGACAACCCAAGGGTACGCAGGCTCACAAATGACAAGAAGAGGAGAATATGAAAGATAAGCATGGAACAAAGCACTGGTGGCAGACAAAAGAGGGACCTTTAGAAAAGACGCAAGGAAATTCAAACCATCAGTGATGAAGCTTAGAAACACATGTAAGTAGTTGATTTTTTTCTAATGTCTGTGTTCTCACTACCCCCAGAAAGATAGCTAGATTTTGAATATGAGGCATGATTTTCCTCCTCTTGGGTGATCCTTAGGTCCAATTAGACAGCTATTGGCTACCACCAACATGTGACACATCACTGATCATGTCTTTGTGAATATTGGCCATTGTCATAGTTCATAGATATTACACCTGATTAGGACTGTTTAATTTCTCTCCTTTAGCAGACAGTGTATTACTTTCTGGTTCTGTGGTGGTCAGGTTGAGGTAAGAAGGGTTTCAGACTATATCCAGGTTGAATCACTGAAGTCTTCTATCCTATTTCTATAGTTCAATGACTTCAGTAATAGAAGTCTACCCTCAAACCGTGAGAGCAACTAAGTATTGCACTGATGGTTTATATTGAGAGCCACTGAACTACTGTGACTATTCATTCAAAGGAAGGTTTCTCATGCCCGCTATTGGGGTTTTTGCATTGTCAACCTGAGTGCCTTAACTTCCTGTAAGCTCTATAGTAATATAAGTGCATGTTTATATGTATCAGTCATGGCTCTAGAAAGGTCCTCTCAACACGTCAAATACTATAAATTGCCATATAATATCAATACCTGTTTTCTGATGCATAATCATAAAATATCTGTTGATTTTATGTAAGATTAAATATGTTGCTTCGGGCCGGGGCAGGGTCCCGGTGAGGAGGAGCTTGGGCGTTCCCCGACCCCATAGACGCCCAGGTCGCCCTGCAGTGCTGGCTACCCCCTCCCGCCTGCCATCCCAGCTCCCATCCAGGTATGAATTCCTACATTTCTCCCTTCCCCCTGGGGCCATAAAATTTCCCCAGCTCAGCTGCCTTGCGAGCTGGGCCTGCATTGTAAGTACATCCCGGAAAGAGGTAGTGCCTGTGCTTCAATAGCTTGCCTGAGGAAAGGTGGGCATTCTGTCAGTGAAGTCCCTGCCCAAGAAGGGAACCTGACCCGGTAACAGAAGTTCCAATAGAGAACATTTGAAGTAAGAGATGGGCAGACGCCAAGGCAGGACCTCGTCCAACAATCTGAAAAACAACATGAAAACACCAGATCCCAAGGACCCTACAATAGAAGGACTTGAACACCTTAACCCAGAAGAAGTGGAAAAAAGTGCCATTATGAAAGCAATAGAGTCCCTTAAACAGGATATGAATAACTCCCTTAAAGAAGTGGATGAGAAATATAACAAAAAGATTGAAGAAATGAGTATAGAATTAGATGAGAAATATAACAAAAAATTTGAAGAAATAAGTAAATCCGTGAATGAGACCCTGAGAAACCAAGAAAAAACAATCAAACAAGTAAAGGAAACAGTGCAAGACTTGAAAACTGAAATGGAGGCAATGAAGAAAACACAAACCGAGAACCGGCTGGATATGGAAAACCTAGGTAAACGAACGGAGACTACAGAATCAAGCATAACGAATAGAATACAAGAGATAGAAGAACGAATCTCAGATTCTGAAGATACCATAGTGAAAATAAATGCTCTGGTCAAAGAAAACGGCAAATCCAACAAATTCTCTTCACAAAACATTCAGGAAATCTGGGACACAATAAAAAAACCAAATCTAAGAGTAACAGGGATTGAAGAAGGAGAAGAACTGCAGATCAAAGGCCCAGAAAATATATTCAACAAAATTATAGAAGAAAACTTTCCCAACCTAAAGAACGATATTCCTATGAAGGTTCAAGAAGCAAACAGAACACCGAATAGATTGGATCAGAAAAAAACATCCCCTCGCCATATAATAATCAAAACACAAAACATACATATTAAAGAAAAAATTTTAAGAGCTGCAAAGGAAAAAGGTCAAGTAACCTATAAAGGTAAACCTATCAGGCTTACACCAGATTTCTCTATGGAAACCATGAAAGCCAGAAGATCCTGGATAGAGGTACTGCAGAAACTAAGAGACCATGGATGCAAACCCAGACTACTATACCCAGCCAAGCTATTGTTCACTATCAACGGAGAAAACAAAATATTCCAGGATAAAAACAAATTTAAACAATACGTAGCTACTAATCCAGCCTTACAGAGAATATTAGAAGGAAAATCACTACCGAAGGAATCCAACATTCCCAACACGGCCTACAATAACTCGAACATCTAGTGACCATTCACAAGCACAAATCAAAGAAGAAAAACACATACACTCTACTACCTAAAAAAAAAAAAATGACCGGGGTCAACAACCACTGGTGATTAATATCACTTAATATCAATGGACTCAATTCACCAATAAAGAGGCACAGACTTAGAGATTGGATACGAAAACAGGATCCAACATTCTGCTGTTTACAAGAAACACACCTCAACCACAAAGACAGACACCTACTCAGAGTAAAGGGTTGGGAAAAAATTTTCCAAGCAAATGGACCTAAGAAACAAGTGGGTGTGGCCATTCTAATATCTAACAAAATCGACTTCAAACTAAAATCAATCAGAAGAAATGGAGATGGACATTTCATACTCATAACTGGAACAATTCATCAGGAGGAAGTCTCAATCCTGAATATCTATGCTCCTAATATAAAGGCACCCACATATGTAAAAGAAACTCTTCTAGAACTCAAGGCAGTCATCAAACCACACACACTAATAGTAGGAGACTTCAACACTCCTCTCTCACCAATGAACAGGTCAATTAGACAGACCAAACAGAGAATTGAGAGATTTATTGGAGGTATTGAATCAAATGGACTTAACAGACATCTATAGAACACTCCACCCAAATAGGAAAGAATATACCTTTTTCTCTGCAGCTCATGGAACCTTCTCAAAAATTGACCACATACTCGGTAACAAAGCAAACTTCCACAGATACAAAAAAATATTAGTAACTACCTGTGTCTTGTCAGATCACCATGGACTAAAATTAGAATTCAACAACAATTCTTCCCCCAGGAAGCCAACAAACTCATGGAAGCTGAACAGTCAACTACTAAATCACCCCTGGGTCAAGGAAGAAATAAAGAAAGAAATTAAACTCTTCCTTGAATTTAATGAAAACAAAGACACAACATACTCAAACCTATGGGACACTGTGAAAGCAGTGCTAAGAGGAAAATTCATAGCACTAAGTGCCCAATTAAAGAAAGCGGAGAAAGCACACATTGGAGACTTAACAGCACACTTGAAAGATCTAGAAAAAAAAGAAGCTGATTCACCCAGGAGGTCTAGAAGACTGGAAATAATCAAACTGAGGGCTGAAATCAACAAAATATAAACAGAGAAAACAATCCAAAGAATCAATGAATCAAAAAGCTGGTTCTTGGAGAAAATCAACAAGATTGACAAACCCCTATCCAAATTAATCAAACGGCAGAGAGAGAACATGCAAATTAATAAGATCAGAAATGAAAAGGGGGACATAACCACAGACACAGAGTAAATTCAGAGAATCATTAGATCTTACTACGAAAGTTTATATGCCACAAAGTTGGAAAATGTAAAAGAAATAAACACTTTTTTAAGATAAGCACCATATACCAAAGTTTAACCAAGAACAGGTGAACAATCTAAATAGACCTGTTAGTCACAAAGAATTAGAAGCTGTTATCAAAAATCTCCCTACCAAAAAAAGCCCAGGACCAGATGGTTTCAATGTAGAATTCTACCAGAACTTCCAGGAAGAGCTAATACCTATACTCCTTAACGTATTCCACAATATAGAAACAGAAGAGTCATTGCCTAACTCCTTTTATGAAGCTACAGTTACCCTAATACCAAAACCACACAAAGACACAACCAAGAAAGAGAATTACAGGCCAATCTCACTCATGAACATCAACGCGAAAATTCTCAATAAAATACTGGCAAACCGAATCCAAGAACACATTAGAAAAATTATCCATTATTATCAAGTTGGCTTCATTCCAGAGATGCAGGGCTGGTTCAACATACGCAAATCTATCAATGTAATCCATCATATAAATTAACTGAAAGAAAAAAACCATATGATCATCTCACTAGATGCTGAAAAAGCATTTGACAAAATTCAACACCCATTTATGATAAAAGTGTTGGAGAGACTGGGGATACAAGGATCATACCTAAATATAATAAAAGCAATATACAGCAAGCCGACAGCTAACATCAAACTGAATGGAGTGAAACTCAAAGCCTTTCCACTAAAATCAGGAACGCGACAAGGCTGTCCACTCTCTCCATACCTCTTCAATGTAGTGCTTGAAGTTCTAGCAATAGCAATAAGACAACATAAGGAGATCAAGGGGATTCGTATTGGAAAGGATGAAGTTAAACTTTCGTTATTTACTGACGATATGATAGTTTACATAAGTGACCCCAAAAACTATACCAAAGAACTCCTACAGCTGATAAATACCTTTAGTAACGTGGCAGGATACAAGATCAACTCCAAAAAATCAGTGGCCCTCCTATACACAAAGGATAAAGAAGCAGAGAGGGAAATCAGAGAAACATCACCTTTCATGATAGCCACAAATAGCATAAAATATCTTGGGGTTACTCTAACCAAGGAAGTGAAAGACCTTTTTGACAAGAACTTTAAGTCTTTGAAGAAAGAAATTGAGGAGGATACCAGAAAGTGGAAAGACCTCCCCTGCTCTTGGATTGGGAGGATCAACATAGTAAAAATGGCAATTCTACCAAAAGCAATCTATAGATTCAATGCAATCCCCATCAAAATCCCATCAAACTTCTTCACAGACCTTGAGAGAACAATAATCAAGTTTATATGGCAAAACAAAAAAAACAGGATAGCCAAAACAATCTTATACAATTAAAGAACTTCTGGAGGCATTACCATTCCTGACTTCAAACTCTATTACAGAGCTACAGTATTGAAAACAGCTTGGTATTGGCATAAGAACAGAGAAGTCGACCTATGGAAAAGAATAGAAGACCCAGATATTAACCCACAAACCTATGAACACCTAATTTTCGACAAGGGAGCTAAAGGTATACAATGGAAGAAGGAAAGCATCTTTAACAAATGGTGCTGGCATAACTGGATGTCAACCTGTAAAAGAATGAAAGTAGATCCATATCTTTCACCATGCACAAAACTCAAGTCTAAATGGATTAAAGACATCAACATTAATCTGTCCACTTTGAACCTGATAGAAGAGAAAGTGGGAAGTAGTCTACAAGATGTAGGCTGTCCAACTACTCCAAAAAATGTAATGCATACTTTGTACTGGGATTATGAGTTTTTGTTTGTTTTTATATTTCTGTTCTTCTTGAAAATTTTATGAAATGAAATATGAGAGTACAAATCTCAATTTCCCGTTTCAGTTATCTGTTGTGGGAATTCATTCAGCCAATAGCCTTTTAAATAAAACCCCATGAGGGCATGGTTTGATTTACTCTTAGCACAGGCAAGTCAAATTAGTTATAATTATAGGTTTCCTCATTACTGATAACAGATAACTTAGTTCTTAAACTTTACACTTTCCAAGATAGAATAGATAAGAGAGTATTTTCCTTATTTACTAGTGTAAATGGTCTAAATATTATAATTATAACTCTTCCTTGATATCTGTTTGACATATGTAATTTTACTATGTTAAAGTTAAAACTTTTCTTTTTAATTAGACAGAAAAGGAGAGATTGATGCAGGACACTTAAAAGAAATCCCACACTAGCTCAGAATTGAGAAATAGATGGTTATTTATTGAGGGGTACACCCACAAATCAGAATCCTCTGCTTGAATGAAGAACAGCAACTGAATCCTGCAGCCTGAAAAATAGACTGGACACATGCTCTACATTGGCTTATGCTCTACATTGGCTTATATATTGGTTGATGATAATATATATATATATATATTGGTTGATATATGGTTATATATATTTATTGGTTGATGAATAAACCTGTTTTGGACAATGACTTAGCAGCATAAAGTCAGGTGAGCAATCTGATGAGAGATATATATAGAGAGTAAGCAGAGTCAATCAGATGTCAGCTACTGAAGAAACGAGACCTGTAGAAAATGAGGTAACAGCACAGTCATGTGGCAATACATAGGCTAATAGAAATAGGGTAATTAAATATGAAAGAGCCAGCTATGAATAAGTCAGAACCATTGGTCAAACAGTGTTGTAATTGATAGAGTTTCTGTGTGTTTACTCGGGTCTGGATGGCCAGGATATGAAAGCGCCATCTTTACCATTCTTCTAATGTACCATATAATGTGTCTCTCCCAAATTCATGTCTTCTCGTTCTCTTCTTTTTTTCTTTTTTTCTTTTTTCTTCTTTTCTCTTCTCTCATTTGCTCCTTTCTTCTATGATTTCTTGCTTTTTTCCCCTCTTTTTAGATTTTTGATTATCCATATATATGGAGTAATATCGGACTACACCCTCAAAAATAATTTTCTTTTCACCCAGTATCTTTTTAGTACCAATAGCTACTCAGTAACAGGTTATACCTTGAGCATACCTCCCTCATGTACCAGCATTTTTGGCTGTTTTGATATTGAATATATCCTGTGTAGGCTGACACAGCTTCATGAGTGCAATAAACATACCATGTAAAGCAGATAACAATTCATACCTTGAATCTTTGTCCTATGGCTATTTCTTTCACCATCTTAATCTATCATATTCTCTGTGATTTGGTGGTTGATAAACATAGCAAATTTAGGGCTTGCAACTCAGTCTGTTATTCTTATCACTTTGTCCAGTTAAGAATCTCTACACTGTTGTCTACTATAAGAAAACACTTTTCTGACCACAGATGAGACCAAGGATGTATGTGTAAACATGTTTTATACAAACTATGGTGACAAAGTGTCTATCTATTTTGTATTTTGAAGATTCAGTCAGACCCTAGTACATACTCCACTACTAAATTACATCCTATTGATTCTTTTATGATTTCTTAAAAGAGAAAGAGAGAATAAAATTTAATTTAATAAAGTGGCAGTTTCATTCAGACTATATAGCAAAGATAATTTGGAGCTGTGGCTTAACCTTGGGGTTTGGAGATTAAAATGTGTGCATATTACAAATCAGGTAAAAAACAGAATTTTCTTTAGATTCGACCTTCACATCATCAATACAAAAAGTCAGAAAGGAAAACAACACCAGATAAAAGAAAGAGGAAAAGTATATCTACTAACTCATCTTTTACTGTTAATATTGAAATATTATTGGTACTTTGTATATATTACAGTCTGGATTCTGTTTGCCGTGTGTATTAAATAAGTTACAAACATTCTGAAGAACACTTAATATATTTTCACATGTTTCATGACAGCTACTGAATTTCATCCTAATGTTTGCAAATTTCCTTTTGTTCCTCCTTTTTCTTTGAATGAAATTGCTCTAACAGTTCCATTTACTTCAGTGACGCAGATATGAGATTGTCTCATTCTTAGAATCCATTTGGTCAATTAGCTGTTGTGTGGAAAATTGTGCTAACTTCATCTGATTTCGGATTTTTGTGCAGATATAATCACTCATCAATGCTTCAGTTGACTCTTAGAATCTACTTTTGAGCCAGATATGTTGATTTCTAAGCCCTTAAGTCACCCTGCATAAGATCTACTATAATTGAACTGTAATTGAGTTTCATCATCACTTTCATTTTCCTCATTAGGTATATGTGCTTATAGGTTTATATTTTTATTACTTACATCTGCCTTCCCTCTATGGTTTATCTCTTTTATGCAATAAATATACTACATTGATTGGAAAAAAATATTAAGAAAGCTTGCACAAACTTGACTATTTTTAAATATTCATTAAGGTATTCTTTTATGTTGTAGCTATAATTTCATTATTGTTTTAAGGCAAAGTCTCAGCTCAGCTGCCTGGCTATTCTCAGACTGATGAGACTGGGTGGACCTCACGCCTTAACCTCCTGAGTGTCCTGACTATGGGCCATCACTACCATGGTTGGTCATTTCAATATATTTAAAACTAATTGCACATTTTCAGTTCATTGAAAAACATGTAATAATAATCCATTCTGATTGACATTATAGAGACTATTGACATCATGCGAGAATGTTATATGATATAGAATAAATATCCTTATATTGCAGACCCTTTTAGTCCTTCCCTATTCATACCTCTTTCATTTTGTCCATATCATAATAATTTATTTTATTGTTCCCAAATATAAAAGGCTACCCTATGTAACATAATGTCTGAGACTTTTTGGAAACGAGATTTTGCATTATGCGAATGTCAGGCTTTACTCCTTTCTTTTCAGTCATTAAATAAAACTCCCACATATCATTCTTCTTATAAATTTTTCTTTGTTTTTGCTAACCTTTTATCAATGTATGTTTTCTGCTCTGTTTCGATCTAGCAGCATAAAATTCCACTCAATGTCGATTTCTTTCTGTTTTTTCTATGCTTTCTCCATCCATATCAACAATAACTAATACCCCATTTTAAATGGCATGATTCATATCTCTTTACTCCTCAATTGGTATTTAGAAATGAGTGTTCTATACTCAGTGACACTGTATTTACATGCTGAGTTTACTGATGGACAGCGATTATTGTTACAGGTAGGACTCAACTTAAAAGGCATGGACACCAAACTTGGTACTCCAGACAATAGAACAGAAGAGAAAAATATCATGTTATCCCTATACAATCTAGGCTTTCCGGAGTATTGCAAAGACTTCCATTGAAAATAGAAAGGTAACTTAATTTAAGCATCAGCAACAACAAAAATTATTACCTAGAAACAATCTGTAGATGGGAAGTTCCCATCTCCAAAACTCCAGAAACAGTAAATTAAAGATACTTCATCTCATTCTAAAATTCACAACCCCACAGTAATGAAAACTCAGAAAAACATTCTGGCTTAAAGCTCAAAATAAATGATTTTAAAGACATGTTCAAGCAATTCAAAGTGAAAGCAAATCTATTTCAAACAAACAAATAGCTATATGAAATAAAATAGTCAATTTGGGATATTAAGCTGGAATTACATAAAAGGATAGAAATAACTGAAGAAAAGCAAAATGAAATTGTGATGGACAATAAAAACACAATAGGGCAACTTAAATGGAAGACATTTTAAATAGAATGGATCATTTAGTAATTATAAAACTAGACATGATGGGAAAAAAATAATTGCATCATCCAATCAAGATTAATTTTAAAAATTAAATACTATTAATGCAAGAACTTTAAGACATAAGAAAAATTGAAAATAATGAGCAGAGAATATTTTCACGGCAAAAGAACATGAAAGAATATGCATAAAATTATAGAAAACAATTCTATATCTAGGGTAAGAGATGCCCACACAAATAGAAGAACATCACAGAATATTGAGTAGAGAGGATCAGAAAAGAAACTCTTCCCAAAATATCATAGTTAAAGCACTCAATTCACAAAACAAAATGTATACCAAAGGATATGATAAAGACCATGTCATATAAAAAGACAAGCCCATAATAAAAACTATTGATTTTGTTCAATCAACTTCTTGAAATACGGATGTGATTTTAAATATTTATTTAAAATTCTGAAGATCAGTAATAACAAGTCAGGATAATATTCCAGACAAAACTATTCAAACTAAATGTGACAGAAAAAAAATATTACATAACAAAATCAAGGTAAAAAAATTATAACAAATAATTCATCAAAAAGCATACCTGAAGGAATATTTTGAACTGAAGAGTAAGAATAATGTACCTAACAGCATGTTAAGAAGTAGATCATGCTAAAGCAGTTTTTAAATGAAAGAAGAAAAGGAAAACAAAAAAATCTTCAATGACAACTGACAAAAATAAACAGATGTCTTAAATTTCTTTCTTCAAAGATTTAAAGTTCTTATCACACATGCTTTTCCACTTGTTTGGTTAAAGTTACTCCAAAATATTTTGTAGTATTTATGGCCATTGTGAAGGATAGTGTCTTTCATGACAAAGTAATTCTGCTGTGAACATAGTTGAGCACATGTCCTTATGGTATGGTTGAGCATCTTTTATTGTACGGGCCAAAAGCTGGTATTGCTGATGTTTAAGGTAGACTGTTGCCAAATTTTCTGAAAAATCGCCATACTAGGATCCAAAGTGTCTGTGCCTGTTTGCACATCCACCAGCAATGGAGGAGTGCTGCATGAGCTCCTTCCACTCCTTCAGCCAATAGCCACTGAGATACCAGCCCAACGGGGCGTGGTCACTCTCTCTTTAAAAAAGCAGCGGTTGTCCTCCTCTCTTTCTCTGGCTTCCAGCTCCGCTTCCTCCTTTCCTGTTTGTGCAGAGGGGCTGTTGTCTGGGACGGTAATCTGTAAGTTTTTTTTCCCCTTTGAATAAATAACCATTCTATTAATCATAATTCCAAACTGGTGTGGCATTTTTTGTGACTTACGCCTTTATCTGGCGCCCCACGTTTGGTTGTAGAACCCCGTCTTCCCCCCCACTCAACTGCTTGCCACCAGCTCGGCTAGTCACAAGCCTTCCCTCAGCTGCGGCCTGTGCACTGTGTGTGGAGCCAGCAGTTCAATTAAACCCCACGCCTCCCAAGCTCCACAGGCTCGGGACAATCTCTGCCTTCCTGGTTTGCTCTTTTCTGAGTTGTTTTTAAATTTCCCTTGTAAGTGTGATGCTTTAGTGGCGTGAATCAGAATGACTCGGTCATGTGGAGGCATACACAGCTTCCGGGTTGCTCTTTTCTACCCCTGGATTCTGGGTTTCTGGTTCCATGTATGGAATTGATTTAATTACATTTTCTTTCTTGAGCAACTTGTATTTCCTAGTTTTTAACAAATACTAAGGAGGACACTGAAACAGGACCCTGTTTCCATCACCTTTGCAGTTCTAGTCACAACTTGGCAACAGCGTCACCTACTAGACAAAAGCTAATATGGCAGTTTTTGTTTCCAACGCCAATTTTACTGTTTTCTTTATTAATACAATGGATTATGTCATGCGAGGTTTATATGACTATGGGAATACATTAATTTACTTGTTATTAGGTTTCAGTTTTCTTTTCAGTATTTTATCATTAAGGAAGATACGATTTTTACGGACTAATAATGAACAACTAGTTGAAAGGATTAAAATTATTGAAAATCAGGGGTTATCTGAACAAGTGGATACTATGATAGACAATATTGACTCCATATCCAAGGGTACTAGGAAGTTACCTGAAAGGGTTCAGGCTGTTGAATTTGACGTTCAAACATTACCACAAAGTTTTGATAAGGTAACAGATAGAATGTACCTCCAGAATGGGAACCAGAAAACTGATACCTTAGTGAAATTCCTAGAAACACGGGTAGGTCAGGAGATTCAGGATTTAATGGAGACAATGATAAAAAGATTAGAAATGATTGAAGAAATTATTGGAGCTGGTGAACAGAGTAAGAAGGTAGAAGGACAGGATACAATGCCACCACCAGCTGTTAGAACTGGCTTACCCAGGGTTCTAACAACATACCCTGTAATTTATTCTAACAAAGCGTCAACTTCTAAAGGCTCAAAAGGAGTTAAAGAAGCTAGATGGACACCAATAGCAATGAATGATTTAAAAGAAATTAAGCAAGCTGTCGTTAATTATGGCTTGCTCTCTGCATTTGTTAAGGAAATGATAAGGACTTGGGCTTCTAATGTCAGAGCTACCCCCCATGATTTCTCTCAGCTAGTGTCTGCAGTTTTAGATGATGGACCTTCCTTGATGTTTGGAATTTATTTCAGAGAAGAATCCAAACATATGGAACGGCAAGGAAGAGCAAAAGGTGTGGAGGTTTCCCAAGATCAAATTCTTGGTGTAGGAGCATATGCTGATCCACAGATCCAAGCTCTTTATGACGAAGAAGTGCTGTCCTTATGTCACAAAGCAGCCTTGAATGCTTTGAATAGAATACAAGATCCAGCAAGAAGGGTCGAATCATATACCAGGGTTAGGCAGGAACAGAGAGAACCCTTTACTGACTTTGTGCAAAGATTAATTAAGGCTGTGGACATAAGGGTAACAGACCCAGAAGCTAGACAAATAGGTCCAGGACAGAATAAAGAAAGAAATTAAAATACTTCTTAGTATTCAATGAAAATGAATGCACAGCATACCCAAACTTATGGTACACTGTGAAAGCAGTGCTAATAGAAAAGTTCATAGCACTATGTAAAGAATCTAGAGAAATCTTATTTCTAGTGACTCAATATCACACCTGAAAACTCTAGCACAAAAAGAAACTCATCAAAGAGGAGGACATGCCAGTCAATAATCAAACTGAGGCTGAAATCAATAAATTAATAACAAAGAAAGCAAAACAAAGAGTCAGTGTGACTAAGAGTTGGTTCTATGAAACAACCAACAAGAAATAATAACGTTTATACAAACTAACCAAAAGTCAGAGTGCAAATAAACAAATTAACAAAATGAGATATGAAAACAGGGACATAACCACGACACTGAGGAAATCGAAGAATCATCAGGTCATACTTCAAAAACCTATACTACCACAGAATTGGAACAATTAAAGGAAAGGGACAATTTTCTGGACAGGCACCACATATAAAAATTAAATCTAGACCATATAAACAATTTAAATAGGCATATAACAACTAAGGAAATAGAAGCAATCTTCAAATGCCTCTGAACCAAAAGAAAATAAATAAATAAAAGAACATGGCCAGATGATTTCAGCACAGAATTTTACCAAAATTTCAAAGAGATAATATTAATACTCCTCAAATTTCTCCACACAATAGAAATAGAAGGGATATTGCCAAACACTTTTTATAAAACTACAGTTACCATGATACACAAGTCACACAAAGATGTAACTAGAAATATGAATTACTGACCAATCTCACTCATGAACACTGATACAAAAATGTTCAATGAAATAATGCTTAACCAAATCCAAGAACAAATCAGAAAAATTATTCACTATGATCAAGTAGGTTTAATCCCAGAGATGTAGGGATCGTTTAACATATGAAAATCTGTCAATGTAATCCACCATAAACAAACTAAAAATAAACACATGATCATTTCATTAGATGCTAAAAAGTCTTAGACAAAACCTAACACCCCACCATAATAAAGGTCTTGGAGAGATCAGAGATATAAGGAATATACTTAACCATAATAAAGGTAATACACAGCAAACCAACAGCCAACATCAAATTAAAGGAAAGAAACTCAAAGCAATTTCACTCAAATCAAAAATAAGATAAGGCTGTCCACTCTCTCCATATCTATTCAATATAGTACTCAAAGTTCTAGCAAGAGTAATAAGACACCAAAATGAGATCAAGGGGATACAAATTGCAAAAGAATAAATCAACTTTTCACTCTGCAGAAAATGATAGTATATACAAGTAACACAGAAAATTCTACCTGGAAACTTCTATAACTGATAAGCACATTTAGTAATGTGGCAGAATACAAGAGTAACTTAAAAAAACAGTAGCCCTCCTATAGGGTGATAAATGGGCTGAGAAAGAAGTCATTAGAAAAATATCCCCTCACAATGACCATAAACAATATAAAACATCTTTGGGTAACTCTGACCAAATGAGTGAAGACCTATATTTCAAAAAAAAATAAATGAAGTCATTGAAGAAAGACAATGAAGAAGATATAAGAAAATAGAATTATCTCCAATGCTCTTGGATAGGAAAGAGCAACATAGTAAAAATGGTAGTCCTATCAAAAGTAACTATAGATTTGATGCAATCCCCATCAAAATCCCAACACAATTCTTCTCAAACCTTGAAAGAACAATACTCAACTTCATATGGAAAAACAAAAACCCTGAACAGCTAAAACAATCCTGTACAATAAAGGAACATTCGGAGGCATCACCATCCCTGACTTCAAGTTCTACTATAGAGACATAGTAATGAAAACAGCTTGGTATTGGTACAAAAACAGACAGGTAGACCAGTGGGATCAAATTGAAGACACTGATATTAAGCCACTCACCAAAGAATACCTGATTTTTGATGAAGAAACTAAATTTATACAATGGAAAAAAGCGTCCTCAACAAATGGTGCTTGCGTAACTGATTGGTTATGACTCTGGACTGACAGCTGGCGAATCTGAAAAGAACCAAACTAGGCCATCTGAATGTGGGTGACAATTGTGTGGTTTTGCCAGTTTGTGGGGCCCCTGACAATGAAACCACTGTTTAGCCCTAGTGAATGAATTAGAGGTTTGGAGCCCATTTTCTATGGTGGGATACCTTGCTCAACTTAGATACAGGAAGAAGGGCATAGGTTCTGTCTCAAGTGATGTGACAGATTTTGTTGACAACCCATGGGAGGCCTCTCTCATTCTGAGGAATGGGTGGCAAGTGGGGTGTAGGGGAAGGTGGGAGAAGCAGGAGGAGGAGAAGGAGAAAGAACTGGAATTGATAGGTAAAAATTTAAAAACTGCTTTTTAAAAAATGCAGAAAAAATTCGAATGACACAAACTTTATGTTACCATTCCAAAAGGAAGGAGTAGAATGTAATGAGGAAATACTTGACTAATGCAAGACCAAAGTCTAGTAATGCAAACATCAAATCCTGTAGCCCCTGTCTTGTGTCAATGAGTTTAGCTAGCTCTCTTTGTCTATCTTTTCGTCCTGTACCATCTCTATCTCTTTGGATGATACAATTTTGTGTATAAATCTCATCATATGGCTGGCATCTCCAACATCTTGAGGTTCTAACACAGATCAAGCATCACTGGCATGACTTCAGGTAATGGCGTCTCAGTTTCGTTTGCTCTCTCAACGTCTTCACAAAAGGACTCGCTGGCTTCAATGGCTCTCTGAAATCACAAAGGAAGCCATCACAATTTCTTGACTCATCTACTTTATACTATGAAGCCAGTACCCTCAGGATGACACTGCCAAGTTGGCATGGACCCTGGCCCCTTTGAACCACATTAGCAGCAGCTTTTGACTGAATTAGCTCTCAGGGAGCAGAAAACTTACTTATGCTCTCTTCCATAATTTAGGAGTGTAGATGAGTGGGGTCTTGACCTGAGGTTACCTTCCCTTTGTTCCAATGCTGAATAGCACACCTCTTTTTAAACTTTAGCCTAAGGTTTGGGCATAAAATGAAGCTTCACAGAGTTCACTTACTCTCTGAACTATATATTCTGTGTCTCTTTCTCTCTTTCAGAACATGGTGAAATGTACTCAAAGTTCTAAAGGAATCATGAATGCCAGTCTAATCTACTGTTCTCAGTAAAACTCTCTGCCATAGTTGAAGGAAAATTAAGAAAAACTTTATTTGATATAAACATGTTAAAAGAAATAAATCTCACCAAATCAGATCTACAGAGAATACTGGAAGTAATTAAAATTCAGAATAAAGAAAAGAATAAACATTGCTGGCACTCTATAGAAAGAAAACCAATGGGACTATAATTATTGAATTACAAAACACTATCAAAAACACAAACAGTAAACAATATATTGACTACAATAAAAAAGCATGCTTAAATAATGACAACAAAATTAATAACTTAAACTACCCAATAAAAAGACCCAGGATGGCAGAAAGAGTGAAGAAACAAAATTTATTTTCTACAAAATGAAATCATCAGAGCTTTAAATATAGGCACCAATTTAAAGTGAAAGGAGAGAAAAAATATTTCAAGCAGATGGTACCAAAACACAAGCAGATGTCGCTCTCCTAATATCTGACAAAACAGACTTCAAAGTAAACTAATTAGAAGATACCAAATACACTTAATTCTAATCAAGGAAACAGTTACCAAGAGTACATTGTAATCTGAAAATCACAGGCAGCAAAGTCCGGTGAGTCCAACTTCATAAAAAGATACTACTAGATTAAAGCTACATATTAACCCCAATTAAGCAATTATAGGTGATTTCAATACTTTAAATTATCAAAAAAAAGAAAAGAACACATCTGGGCTGAAATAAAAACATCACAATTAAATGATATTACACATCAAATAGATCTAACAAAATTTATAGATTCTACCCAATCTCCAACAAATATACATTCTAATCCACAGCCAAAGAAAGCTTGTTTAAAATAGATCACATATTGATACACAAAAGAATTTTTCACAAGTTCTAAAAATGTAAATTACTCCTAATAACTATGTTTTAAAGCCTGAACTGAGAAATATGTACTAGTTGAATACAGACATATATCAAAATGATTGCCCACCATGCTAACGTGGGCTTCATCTTGGAGATATAGGGATGGTTAAACATACACAAGTCAATAATGTAATAAATTATATAAATGGACATAAATGCAAAAGTCATATAATCTTCTTAAATGACAAAATCTAATACACTTTTTTCATAAAGGCCTAGAGAGACTTGGAATAGAGAGAGCATATCTCAATATAACAGAGGAAATATATGACAAACAGCCAACATACTAAATAGAGAAAAACTTCAAATAATGCCATTACATGAAAAATGAGACAGACCAGTACTCTATCTTTATTCCATTTTCAATACCATGCTTGAAACATTAGCTTGAAAATAAGGAAATAAAAATGATAAAATAGGTGGATCTCTGTGAGTTTGAGGTCAATCTGTTCTACAGAGGTAGTTTCAGGACAGCCAGAGCTACACAAAGAAACC
Organism: Myodes glareolus; assembly: GCF_982192425.1. Classification (NCBI taxonomy): domain Eukaryota; kingdom Metazoa; phylum Chordata; class Mammalia; order Rodentia; family Cricetidae; genus Myodes; species Myodes glareolus. The sequence goes on along the minus strand of NC_142026.1, from coordinate 41,608,364 downwards.
CTGTCTCAAAATGTCTCCCCCCAATAAAGAAAAGATACAAATAGAAAAAGAAGTCAGATTTTCCATATTTTCAGAGGATATATAATATGAAAGTGATTCTAGATTTTCCATCATAAAACTACAACTATAGTAAACTATAGGAGCACTGAGGTTCTTGTTTGGGGACCTATGGGTTCTTTGTTTGAAATGCAGGACTCTTTAGTAATAGGAACTTATCTTCCCCTTGGTAACTGAGGGAAATAACAACAGCCTGTAATATTTTTGAATTTTCCTGAACTAAACTGACTACCAACTCAAAAGAAGGCTTCTTGTGTCTGGTGTTGGGATTTTGTTAGATCATCTTTGGTTCTAGTCAGAATCATTGCCAGGGGCTGGAAAATGGCTCAGAGGTTAAGAACACTGATTGTTCTCACAGAGGTCCTGAGTTCAATTCCTAGCAAGCATATGGTGGCTCACAACCATCTGTAATAACATCTGGTGCCCTCTTCTGACCTTCAGGTAGACATGCAGATGGAACATTGTATACAAAATAAATAAATAAATCTTTATAAAAAGAATCATTACCATCTCAGATGAGAAACTTTCATTTATATAAACTGTAAATATTTGTATCGTACACATGCATATATATAATAAATATAAACTACACACACATATTTTTACAAGGATTACCTGTAGTATAGTACTTTTAGTAAGTAGCTAATAGTATGATGCTTGATGACTTTCTCATATATCTTTACTGTTAATTTAACTTCCTCTCGTTTTTCTATATTTATCTTCCTCCAATGGTATGAGAAGTCTTTCTGTATATGTGTTTATTTTATTGGTTAATAAAGAAGCTGACTTGGCCTATGACAGAGCAGAATAGAGCTAGGTAGGGAAAACTCAATAGAATGCTGGGAGGAAAAAAACAGAATAGAAAAGGAGCCAATTAGCTGCCAGAGGAGAAAGATGCCAGTCACCAGCTGGAATCTTTCTAGTAGGCCATGAGCCTCATTGTAAAATATAAAATAAAAGAAATGGGCTATTTTAGAATATAAAAGTTAGCCAGAAATATGCTTAAGCTATTGGCCAAACAATATTGCAAATAATGCAGTTTCTGAGTGATTATTTCATAATCTGGGTAGCCCGAAATGAACAAGTGGCCTTTGACAACCATCTGCGGACCACATTTTGTGTTGATGCCCACCACCCACTTCAGGTCCAAATGTTTATGTGCCTACTTGAGGTCAGTACGAAACTAGCTAAGACCATGTTCACAACTCTGTACTCCCAGCCTGGGCAGGCAGCAGAATCGGGTCTGCTAGGTGTACACAGGCAGGAGAGCATGGTAAATTTTCACTGACATACACAGAGATATTTCCAGAGTTGAGGTGGTGATGATGGTTCCTACTGGGCAGTCTCAGAGGCACTAAACATGCTTCCTCCGTGTTAGACTGGGCAAAGACAACAGGAAAGGCCCCGTGGCCCTTTAAAAAAAAGAAAAATAAATTTTGTTTGATTCCAATTTCCAGGCTTTTCTTTGGGTTCATATTATTACTTAGTTTCTCTAGGATCCTGAGCTATAGGCTCATTACCCTTTGTTTATGACCAGTATCCAGTTATAAGTGAGATCATACCATATCAGTTTTTTTTGGGTCTAGGTTACCTCACTCAGGATAATGTTTTTATTTGTATGCATAATTCAAGATGCCATTATTTTTTACTGTTGAGTAGTACTCTAATGTGTAGATGTGCCAAACTTCCTTTATCCATTCTTCAGTTGAGGGGCATCTAAGATTTTTTCCAGGTCCTGGCCATTACAAATAATGCTGCTATGAGCACAGCTGAATAAATGACCTTGTAGTATAATTGAGCATCTTTTGGATATATTCCTAAGAGTGGAATTGCTGAGCAGAGTGACCAGGGTAGAGGTCGGGGAGAAGGGGATTGGAGAAGAGCTTGAGGGAATGGGATGGTCGAGATGGAGGAAGGCAGATATGAGAGCAAAAGAAGAGATATCTTGATTGAGGGAGTCACTATGGAGTTAACAAGAAATGTGGCTCTAGAAAATTGCCCAAGAACCCGCAGGAATGAACCCAGCTGAGACCCTAAGCAATAGAGGAGAGGGTGTCTGGAATGACCTTACCCTGTAGTCAGACAGATGATTATCTTAAATATCATCATAGAACCTTTGTCTAACAACAGATGGGGAACAGAGGCAATGACCCACGTCAGAGCACTGGACTGAACTCCCAAGATCCAGCTGAAGAGTAGAGGGAGAGAGAGTATGAGCAAGAAATTTAAGACCATGAAGGGGGTCATCCACTGAAACAGTTTGCTGAGCTAATGGTAGCTCACCAACTCCAGCTAGACTGGGAGTGAACAAGTATGGGAACAACCAAGCCCCTCTGAAGGGGGTTGAGAGCTGGGGAAGACTGAGGGGCCACTGATAGTGACACTGGGGTGTGTTCCTACTTGCATATACCGGCTTTATGGGATCCTATTCTCTTTGGATGTAAACCTTGCTCAACCTAGATGTAGTAGGGAGACCCTTGGACTTTGCACAAGATGGGGTGCATGGCATTCCCTTAGGGTTGGAGGGGTGCAAGAGTATCGGTGAATGGAGAGGAAGCAGACTGGGAGGAGGAGAGGGAATGAGAATTTAGATTGGTAGTTTTTTTTTAAGTAATAAAAAAGGAAAAAAAAATAAAAACAAAAAAGAAAAATATATGTCTGGTCAGATAATAATTACAGATACACAGTAAAGATAGATTTAGACATAAAAGACCTCTAAACAAGACACAGTGTATTTAAAAATATACGTAGGTTTTGGAAAGAGGAATAAAAACTGCAAATGTAATATAAAAGAGTAAGTCAGTTATACACTCAAGGATTAAGGATAACAAAAATAAATATTTAACTTGTATAAAAAGTAAGAGAGTAAGAAAAATAAGTCACATAAAGATGAAATATACACAGATATTCTGGATTATGTATATTAATGTGTTTTCTTTGAATTTTTTAACTGTGAAAGAGTTAAGAACAAACATACATTTCATTGTATGAACTGCTAAACAAAACAAATATATATATATATATATATATTTAAAGGTATCTTAATTCTAAAATTTGGGTCTAAGGATATATTGGTTTATAAAAGAGGTTCTTTCTCCACAGAGGATGAGAACCTGTGGAACCCTTCCAGACTAACGTGGTTTGATAGACCAAGATCTCCCAAAAGGTCACTGTGAACACCCCTGAAAATACGTCACCCATCAAAAAGCAGGAAGCAGTTTGGAGAGAACTATGTCCAAATTCCCAAATATTGTTTATAAATGTTTGTTTACATTTAAAGCGAGATATGCTATAGAGATGGATAGTCATTTGTTGATACAAATTTAATATCAATTTTGTTTTCTATATATTTTTGCTCTTGATTAAATTATTGTGTTTGTATAGCTCAATTAAAAATTTAATATACAATTAAGAAGTATAGGTTAATAGATAATCATTTCAAGTTATGTTATTTAGGTTTTCTAAATATATAGAGATATATTTCAGTTAGATAGTTATTCATTAAATCTTTCAGAGACCTTCAGAATATGGATTTTAAAATGTTTTTATAACTTAGGACTTTTCATGACAGGGACACACATCTGCTCCTGGTTTCACCAGTTACTTAAGGAGGAAGATGGGTATCAAAGTATGTCCTTATGGAATTTGCTAGCCATTTGGGCAAGACATTGCTCTTGCCTAGATTGCTTGATATTTTGCTGTATGAACTGGGCGTGCAAGGACCACAGAAAAATGACTGCTGAAGCTGTTTGAAGAAGATGAGACAGTACCTCGTGGTTCCTGCTTCATGAAAGTGTCTGCCAAACATTCTGCAGGACAAAGCAAAAAAATGACTGACAAACTTCCAATATAGTAGGAAAGTTTTTCGAAATGTCCTGCTTTTTGGAGAAGTCTGTTGTATACTATGGGCCAGTAGACTGAAGATGAGTGTTTGAAACTTTACAGAATAACTTTGGGTGACTGTTCAGGCAGTGAGATGTCTCTGTTAATTCTAGAGTTTAGGAAGTTGTTTACGATGCATTTCCTCTTTACATAGGTAATATTATGTCCTCCTGGAGTCTTTGTGGAGTTGAAGAATAGACAGTTATAGTTTTCTTGAGTTATGATAAAAAATAAAGTAGATATAAATGTTGTAACTCTAATTCTTGCTTGATACCTGTCTTGTTATATGTAAATTTATTATTTTAAATTTAAAACATTTTCTTTTATTTAATCAGAAAAGGGCAAATGGTATGAGAAATACTTCTGTATATGTGTTGCTTTTATTGCTTAGTAAAGAAGCTGGTTGTTTTGTGATAGGATACAGTAGAGCTAGGGGGAAAACTAAATGGAATGCTGGGAGAAAGAAGGAGGAGTCAAAAAGAAGCCATGAGTCTGACAGAGAAAAAAGATGCAAGTTATCAGCTGGAACATTGCTAGTAGACCACAAGTCTCATGGTAAAATATAAAATAACTGAAATGGATTATTTTAGTATATAAGAGTTAGCCAGATATATGCTTATGACAAAATATAGTTTCTGAGTGATTGTTTTGTGGTCTGGGTAGCCTGGAAGTAAACAAGCGGCCTCTGACAACACTACAACTTTGAAAATAGACGTTCCCCTATACCAGTTTCACCATCAGATCATTTGTAACCTGCTAGTACTTTCTATATTGTTTCCTTACAATTATGTTGTGGTTATGGCCTCTTTTTAATTTCTTGATTTATATGTGATGTAACTCCTACCTGTAAGGTTTAAGGAATACTGCAGAAGAGGTGAAGAAACAATTTTAAATGGTTAAGTGAACAGGATATCTTCTATGAGAGTATGCCAGCTATACATAACAGGGACATTATGTCCATGAAATTTCAGTAGTTTAGTCATCTAAACAAAACACAAACAAAGACAATAACAGTTAATATGCCAATGTGGATTTAGAAAATACCATAAGTAATGATTGTTGAGAGTGAGAGAATTAGTCTTCCCCATGGATGAGCCCCCTAACTGTTTAGTATATTCCAAGTATAGAAGAGGAGATTCTGGAGGAGGTGGCACATAGATACAGTACTCATGTATGAACTTTGCCAAAGTTATAAAATTTTTGTGAGTAAAACATAATTTAAAATTTAAAACTTCTAAATGTGTACCAAGAGAAGCTGCATATCCTGTCACTCAGTGCTTTAAAACTTTTAGTCTTTTATTAAAAAGATTTCTTCTTCAAGAACAGTCTGTATTTTCATATGAAAATAGTGTTAAGGTTGATTTGTATTACTCTTTTCCTCTTTGTCACTACAAGTTAACACTAGTGAAATAAATGGAGCCATGAAAAATTTTTGACTATTATCCAAATTTGAAAACATAACATATATTCTAGAAATAAAACATATAATATTATAGTTTGATTACACATTTCAAGGTCTCCTTCGAAAAATCATATTAAACTTTGGATAAAGCTTAATGAATGGTTAACACCTCAGCAAGCAAATGTTGTCATCTTAGTATTACAGATATGGAAGTTAATGTTCATTAAAGTAAGAAGAAGTTGAGCTTCTGACTCAATAAATTGTTTTGCTTTTAATTACAATAATATCTGTGTATATATTCAAGGGTAGTAAAAGATTAATGAAATCAGAGATATGTTGCTAACATGTATGAAAATATCATAAAAAGAATTTTCTCCAGAATGCCTTAAACTGGTAGTTATATATCTGATCTATACCCCAAACTACTTTAATAATAATCTAAAAGTGATGTTTTAAAGGAGGTAGGTTATGTAATTTTTAGTGTATTATCGTAAAATGCCCTCACTATTTTTGCATACACAGAAATAATATGTCATAATACAGCATTTGCATGCTATTAGGTATTCTTAAATTGTTTATGATCACTTTTTGCCCTTAGATCATGCATTATTTTAGATAATACCAAAGACCATTAAAAATGATATTTCTTCTATAACTTAAAATATGTGATTATTGATAATAGATTTTTATGTTCTTAAGATTAGAATATAATTAAATCATTTGGGCTTTACTTTCCTCTCTCCTTCCTTTCTCATGTACCCCTTTGGCTCTCTCAAATTTATGTCCCATTTTTATTGTTTTGTAAGCATACATTTATATGTATATACACTTTTATTTATATGTTGATTATGATAGTACATAAATACAATTTTCTCAGCCTACACAGTATTACCTATATGTTTATTATCTCTGAGATAACCATTTGCTCTTGGATAACCATTTTTAAATTAATTATAGATACCAGAAGTTATTTTTATTTTTATAAAAAAATATAAACTTACAATAAAATAGTGTGTCAAATAAAGTTGCTATGTTAATTCAAAAATGTTTGTGGAGTATTCCCCAAACCCTGCTTCAACTAATTATGTGAGAATGAACATACTGTATCTAGTTCTTGCCACTCTTATATCTATAAAAGCAACCTGGACATCGTCATCTTAATGTTTCTTTTATATTTTTGATATGTTATAATTAATTTTATAAAGTGAATATGAACTTTTGCTCCACAGTATCAGTAAATACATTTTCACAGGTATTGTTTTTATTTTTAGCATTGCTAAACATTTGATAGTTTATCAATGTTTGATAGTTTATAAACATACATAGGTGTACAAGAATTTCATTCATTCCCTTCCAAAATTAAATATAAAGAATGTAAACGAGGAACTGCCTAAAAAATCAAATTGTTCAACTTGTGTGTTATAATGGGTAGACACCGTAAATTGATTATATTTCCAAAGGCCTCACATGGCAGCTTGTTAGCAAACATACGGACTATGATGAATCAGCCTAAGGGTGAGCACTGGTCCTGTTTACCACTGTAAATCAGTTTATCAACAGCTCACACTAAAGCAATAATGTAAGTGAGAAATAAATCACAGCCTACACATTAATTATGGCCAGGAAACCAATAACAAGGTTTCAAATTCTGAAATTTTTTAATTCTGAAATTCTGATTTTTTAATGACAGATGAAACAAACTGAAACTGTGCACAAGGAATGGATGGAAATGTTTCATGTGCCTTTGTTTCTCATCTAAATTTCAGATCTAGAACTAGGCTTTAGTAAAGTGAAAGGTGAGATAAAGGATGGAGACTAACAATGTTGAGTAGTTCATTAAGGGAGTATATCACTTGCATCCTTAGCACAAGAGGAAAGCAAAGTAAAAGGAAACAACAGTGGATATTTTCATGATCTTACCTGTGGTAGTTGTTTACTAGTATATTGTGTGAGTGTATTTTAAAGTTCAACTCTAGACACTATATATACACATATACAAATACAAACGCACATATATATATATATATATATATATTACTATATACACACACATTCATATGCATGTAGATTTGCCTGTGAGCCAAACTTCAATGAAACAGAACGTGAATGAAATGTTGGCACTTATATCATGTATGAAATTCTCAAAAATACAAATTAAAATACTCCCAAAATGATAAATCTTAAAAAAATGTAAATGTAAAAGAATTAAATGTACTGGGAAATAAAAACAGTTTGGGAATTCTAACTGTGGGTGTATGTGTGTGTGTACCGTACATGTGTAAACATTTGTTTATTTAAGTTACAATGTCTCTGTTGGAATTGTTTTGAAATTGGCAGAGGTCAATTTTGAAATCGCAGGGGTCAAGAAACATCTCCAATCCACAGAGTAATCCCATTGTATTTATCACATCACCCAAAGTGTTATGTGACCTCAGGGAAACAATGTTTTCTACAGACAATAGCAGTTCAGATATACTTAAGAACTCACAATGATTAAGTGATATGAGATTCCCCTCTGTATGCTGAGAACGTCATTTGTTAATAAAGGAACTGCTTTGGGCCTATAGCAAGCTATAGGGGAGCAGAGATATATGTAGAAAACTAAACTGAATGCTGGGAGAAAGGAGGTGGAGTAAGAGAAAAGTCATGTAGCCCCACCGGAGACGGATGCCAAAACTTTAGCCAGTAAGTCACAACCTCGTGGTGATAAATAGATTAATGGATATGGGTTAAATTAATATGTAAGAGGTAGCAAATAAGAAGCTGGAGTTAATGGGCCAAACAGTGATCAAATAATATGGCTTTCTTTGTGATTATTTTGGGGCTAAGTGGCGGGAACAAACAAACAGCCTCTCTCAACAATTAAGACACCATGCCTATGACCTGCAGAAGCTAAAGCCAGACAAAAATCCAACTTGAAATCTAGAATGTAGGCACAGATTTCTACCCCTACTGAAGGAACTACTGGAATTGGATCATTTCTTGGTGAAAAAAAAATTAATGCTGTGATCCAAAGCATTAATTACTGCCCCTATAACCTATACCCAAGGAGTAATAAGGTACCACAAACTAGACCTCATATATTATTTTAAATTAAAAAAATTTGATTACTTATAAAGAGGAATATATGAAATTCAGTAGTTAGGCAGGTAGAGTAAATTCTGGAGGAAGTTGGAACAGGAAAATGTATAATGATTATATCATATATAACAAAAGATATAACATTTTAAAATTTTAAGTAAAAGAAAGTTTAAAATATGAAATGAAGAAGAAAGAAGAAAAGAAAGAAGAAATGAAGACAGAAAGGAGAGAAAGAGAATGAATATAGAAAGAGAAAGAGAGAGGGAGGGATTAGGGGAGGAAGGGAAGGGAGGGGAGAGAAGGAAAGGAAGGAAGGAGAGGGAAGAAAGGAAGGGAAAAAGAAAGGAAGGAGAGGGAAGGAAGGAAAGAAGGAAGGAAGGAAGGAAGGAAGGAAGGAAGGAAGGAAGGAAGGAAAGAACGAAGGAAGGAGGAAGGGAAGTAAGGGACTACTCCAGTACACAAAGGGAGGTTATTATAATGGTTACATGAAAAAAAGCAAAGCCAAGAAAGCCATATGGCACATGTTCAGTCACTATTACTCTTGGTGCCTTACAGAAAGAGATGCAGTGATATTGCCACATACAATCAAAAAGTTATCTCAGCATGTCCTCAGAGTAAAATAAACTCAGATACCCTGTAAACAATTAATGTTTATATTTCTCAAGAGTGATAGTACAGTTATAATTACTTCCAAAAGAAATAAAAATGGAGGATGCTCTTTTTCCTAGACCACCTAAATTTTTACTCAATGTGTGTGGTCTTTTTCCTATACACAAAGAATGCAGTGCTTAAGAAAGGGAGTCCTGAATAATTATTTCTTTGTTTTTGATTTCAGAGACTATAAAATTTTTCAGTTGTGCATGAGATTTAAAAGTCTGTGTTTTAAACTTTTCTAGTCACTCAAGTGAGATAATAATTCTAACGAATGGTATGAATATTGAATATAATAATCTTGCTTTAATGTCAGTAATGTAAGGACAAAGGTATTGACAATGTGCCTTTTAACCATGAGACATGGTAGCATTATGTTAAGTACTGCTAAAAGATATTTCATTAGAAGCGGACTGTGGACAAAAGATACTTTAGTGCCTCATCAGGTGCCTCTCCAGGCAGTTTTATGATCCAATGTCAAAAGACTTGATGGAAAGAAATCTAAAGCATCTGGAATTACAGAGAATGATCACCACTTTGGGATGTGGACAATGACTATGGAACATACCAAAATGGAGCAGTTTGTGTCATTATTCAGAAAATCTTAGCACGTATAGATCATATATAACTTCAAAGAGAAAGAGAAAAATGTCACAACACCACTCTCTGCCCTCTAAGTGCTAAGATTTCCCAAATAACCACATATTATGTAAGAAAAAAACAACAACTTGGCATGGTGTCACACACCTTTAATCCCAGCAGTGGAGGCAGATACAGGCAGATCTCTGTAAATTCAAAGCCAGGTTGGTAACAGAGTGAGATAGAGTACAGCCAGGACTACACACATAGAAATTTGGTGAAATATAATATACTATAGATATAGGAAGAGAATAACACGTATGAGAGTAGAGTGCCGTGAAATGTGTTGACTTCTTTCCTATACTTGGCAGCATTCTTGTTCTGCTTGTATGTAATCTATTCTACTAGAGTAACTATTCCTATAATTACAAAATGCAAGTGAAAAATTTAGATGAGCATTTCTTGCTCCTCCCTATGACTTGTTGAATCACTAAGGGACTTTGCAACAATTACCAGAAATCATATTATAGTACCCGTTCTTAGTTTTGTTTCTTGAAAACAAGGAAAAAGGTTAATAAGACTTTTTACTCATGGTTTCCATCTTGAGAGTAGATTGTTCAAACCGAATTGCATCAGAAACAAATAATTTGAGAAAGGTTATGGATATGTGAGTGACTGAAGACTTATGATTGCATATTTCAAACTAGAACTGATTTGAAAAAGGATCATGTTTTGAAACATAAGAAACTAACAACCACTTTGCCATAAAGTTGTTAATTTATTTTAAGTGGTAAAAACAATATGGTAGTCCAATGATCATCTTCTCCTGGCATTTTAAAATAATTGAATATATTTGGTGGAGAGATGGACAGTAATTTAAAATGACTGCTCAATTGTAAACTATGAAGATGTATCAGATTTTTTTTTTGTCTTTGGTTCATGGAAACCATAGCTTCAAGCTGCCCATTAATTTCTGAAATTTTCTGTAAATCTTGTAGGGGTATGTGAATGGTAGAGTGTAAACACAAAGATAGATTTACTATATTTTCATAAGATTTACAAACATTTTGATTTGAAACTAGAGAAACTTCATTGACTTTGTCAAAATAATTCATGTAGTAAAAGGAAGTGGTGGGCCATTTTCCCGCCGCACAGCTTCCAGTCGCCTGGCTAGTTTACACCCGAAATAATTACATGGAAACTGTGTTCATTTAAACACTGCCCAGCTCATTATATCTAGACTCTTATTGGCTAACTCTCACATATTAGTTTAATCCATCTCCATTAATGTGTATTAGCACTTGACAATGGCTTACTGACATGAGCCTAACCAGCATCCATTTTGGAGAGCAGAGCCATGCATGGCGTCTGCCTAACTCTGCTTTCTTTTTCCCAGAATTCTGTTCTGTCTACTCCACCTATCTAAATTCTGCCCTATCAAAAAGCCAAGCTGGTTTCTTTATTTGACCAATGAAAGCGACACATAGAAAGTAGACCCTCCTACACCAAATTCAGAATCAGGCAGCTGTGTATTACCATGAAAACTGTGAAAGTGCTTAGATAAGGACCGTACACTGTTCACTTCCAATTTGTCATGCTTTGGATTGAAGTATGCAACTCATGACTATGAAATTATAATACTTTGGGGGTAGTTACATTTTTTAATTCAAATAGGCTATTTTTATTTAATAAATACATTGATAAATCAAAACCTACCCTCAAAAACATGTAAATGTCAACTTTTTTTCACCAGCATTTAAGTATCTGAAATGCAGGTCATATGAGCTCACTTAATTTATTGTAAACCATATATTATGTTGCCATTTAACATTTTTAATAAACACAGTTTTAAATTATACAACCAAGATGAGAACTATTGACCACTGTGATATTTCCATTTGGCTTCTCCAGGAAAGTCTCCTCACTGATGAGCCAGATTCCTGCTGAGTCACTCAGGCTGGGCTCAACCTCACACTATTCTTTCCTTAGCATCCTTATTGCTGAGCTTAAGAGCATGAGGCCCATGTCTGGGTGAAGGGTTTTTCCCCATTGAAAGAACAATGGAGAAAAAAATCAGTGTACAATGAGGCTCCCCATTGAATCAAAGTATTAATTTACTAGCTTGAAACATGACCTGGATAGTCTGTACTTCCTTTGCATGAAACAAGAAAACGGCGACTGGATTAAGTTTTAAAAATTCACTTTCAAATCATATATTGCTTTAATAAGCAAATAAAAAGTCATTTTTGACATTGTTAAAAACAAAAGAAAAAGCAATTTTCCACAAAATATTATCTCTGCTTTCAATGACTGAACTAGAGTTTTAATTTCAACACATTTTTCAAAGAAGAAAAATGTCTCTATCAAAAATTAGTCAGTTATTTCTTGCATGTGATGAATCAATTCCCATTTGAGTTATTGGCCTCTTCACAAAAAAATAGGAAATTAGGTTTTAGTGTATATCCAGAAGCATGTTTTTTGCAACGCATATTTGGCATAACTATTAGGTGTTTATATGAAGCAATTTGTACATTTTGAGCAAAGATATGGATTTCTGTAACATGCTAAAAAACTGTATTCAGTGTATACAATTACTTGGACATCTTACTAAGGCAATATGTCAATATGTCTTGTCCAGGATAAATAGAACAAATGCCACTTGGGTACAGAGAAATTTAGACTTCTATTAATTTATTAGGATGAATAAAAAATTTACTATCTCGTGTCTGTGTGTGTGTGATTAAATTTTGCTTGTGGAAACATTGTATTTACCTTATTTTATCTCATAAGTCTAGAATAAAATCAAAGTTGTTTTGCATGTAATGTTTTCTTGTAAAGTAATATTATTACTCCATCAGCACTCAGTGGGCAAACATATTTTTCAGCATTCCTCTTTTAATTAACTTGTCTTACAAACAAAGGCTACCAGATGAACACAATTTATCCACAGCGTGTATTTTCAGCTAGGAGGCAGATAATTATTGCTCACTGCAGAAATAATGTTCTCCTACTTGCTCATGTAAAACAAACTTCAAATGTCATTTTGTGCAATAAAGATTACACAGCGCAGAGCCGACTTAAGAGAAGACAATTATCCAGCGGACCTTCTCATTAGCCTGAAGGTCAGGGGTGAGACATGATCACCAGCTCTTGCTAACGCAAACCTAAATTGCCCTGCTCTAGATGTAATGCCCTCATAATAACACAAGTGGGGACAGTAAAAACTAAACAGTTATTGGGCTACATCTCTAAGTGGAGCCATACATTATGGGAACTGGCTTGGTACCTGCCACCTTGCCACCTGTGTCTGGGGATCAGAACATGTTGCATGAAACAGAGAGACTCCTGGAGGGAAATGTCTCCTTTAATAAAGTGGCAGCTGCTTGGCGACATTTAAATGTATTGTTTCAATTAATCACAGCAATTGTAGCGTGATCCTTGAACATTAAATGGGACTGGCATGTTCAAACAGAGCATCTCGAGTCTTTCAAACACTCTAATCTTCACACGAGAGTTGGGGGATATGTATGGAGTTGGGGGATATATATGACATTAGAAATCCTTAGTGGAAATCATGCTTCTATATTTTGAACAGTTCATAAGCATTTCCTGCAATGTTAAATCATCTGCTTTCTTATACTGACAATCTAACACTGAAGTGAAATATAGAAATGTAGTGATTTTACAAGAAGTACATGCAGATAAACAATGCAACCAAGAACAATGAAATGTACTTATTCTAATATTCTAAACTGTAAAGGAGACAACGAATTTCATAACAGTGTTCAAGGAGAGAATGAGAAAGACATATTATCATATGAATCTCATTTACCAGGGTTCTACTGAAAGGTTCTGCTAAATAACCCTGTCATCATGGATATTTAGGTGGGATTGGGTGCTTTCTACAAGCAGCCCAGTCAAGGGTGGTAGTGATGCCATATTGTCTGTGAGGCCATTATGTAGTACGTAAGGAAATGTTAGTGTTTCCACCAAATTTTTGAATTTTTGCTTAATGTAAAGTTGGTAGCCCATTTGGGAAAGAAAATAAGTTTGGGGTGAGACACAAAATAAATATGGTAGATAATTTACTTTGAACCTATGTAGACCTCAGCTTGATGTAAGTGGCAATAAAATTTGACCATCTGATGACTGTTCAGTGATGCACAGATCTACTGGTGTAGCAATAGGGCATTAGGAGGGATTTTAATATTATATCCATTTATCAGAATAATAGTATTAGGTTCTCCACTAGGAGTCTATGTGCCACTTATTAAAACATTTTAAAATGCAAAGTAGAAAGGAAAAACTAATGGAAGAATCTATGATTTTCTACTTGAAAATGTAGAGGTTAACTATGCCAGTAGTATGACCTTACCCTGGTGAACCTAATCAGTGTCCATGAAATATCAGTGTGGCTGACTGCTAGGCTTCTTGAGTCTCCTTATTTCCCAGTTAAGGTGAGTGCACTATCTGCTTATTTTGCAATCACATGATACAGGACACCCATTCTGCAGTCCCGTGACCCAGGACAATCAGACACAATAGGGAGTCCAGCCAAAGCAGGAATTCGCTTTATTACTGTGAGCATCAATTTCTATAGGTTCATTGACATCCTGTGAGGTGGGGGTACCTTCAGCCAATAAGAGGCAGTCAAACCCTCCCTCCAGTTGGAGGAGTATCTACCTAGCTTTTGCTTTCTCATTCTCATTCATACTCAACCCAGGCTTTTCTCTGTTCTACAGGCCTCAAAATATAGGCCCTGAAATGGAGCCAGGCTTTTTACTGTCCCATAGGCCTTGAAAAACAGGCCATGAAATAATTTGGGTCCAACATCTCCCCCTTTTGATTTATATTCCACCCCCTACCTCAGTCACCAAGCCAGAATAGCCCCCTGAGGAAAGAGTATGGATAAGAGCCACCCCTATCTGGAGTTTAAGTCTGGACATTCTAAATTGAGAGTTCATCCATATTAAGTTTATTATAATGTACTTGAAGGGACATGTACCTGTTGTATCTGTATTTGAAATTCTTCTTTCAGCCTTTGAGAAATGCATGGGCCAAAAAGACAGATTAATAAACAAATAGCCATTGGCCTAATTAGGGAAGAGATGAGTGTAGTAAGCCATGGGAACCAATTAAATCAGGTCTCATAGGGGGTCCATTACTTAAACGAATCAATATTTTTTTTAACTCATCTAGGGTTTTTGCGACTATCCCAGAATGGTTTGCATAGGAGCAAGATTCTTTCCCAAGTGTCCTGCAAATTCCCTCCTGTTCCATAAGCAGCAAGTCCAAGCCTCTCCTATCTTGTAAGGTTACCCTTGCTAAGAAATCCAAAGACTTTTGTAAATAATGTAATGCAGATTCTGTCTTTTCTAATTATGTCCAGCCCAGTCTGCTCACATCCCCAGGAAGAATAGTAATCAGGAGCGGCCCTGCAGTTTCTAAAAGCTGAGGCAGTCCAGTTGCTTCTTGGTGCTTACATAAAAGGGTGTCTGCAGGAGGGCATGTCTCCTAAGAACACAAGAACACTCAGGCGCATTGAGGCAATATGCCTGGGGTAGGATGCACCCCCGAGAACCTCTGCATTCAGGTGTCCTTTTAAATCCTAGATTCCAGTCTCCCAAGTTCCAGCTTCCATGAGCCAAGTCATGGATGTTGGTCAGGAGTCTGGTATAGAATCCCTCCAGTGTCCAGTGCTCGACAGGATCCACATCACCTTCTGTTGCTTGTGGAGGCCTGGACCTCAATCTCCATGACAGGAGTTAACATGATTAGCACCAGAGAGTCATCTGAAATAGATAAACAGGCAACGCTTTCCTCAAGGGTCAGTCTCCCATAGGCAGTGGTTTTCTTTCTTTTCTTGTGTTTGAATTTAAGGGTTTCCACCATAATCTCTTTCTTTCCTCATTGGTCATCTTGGTCTTGCCCATTGCCCTGAGGGAAGGGGAGAAATTTTAAGTTATAAGTGGATATCTATGTAGGCGTGTTCCCTCTGTTTGGGAAGAAACATCCATATCCTCAACCTTGTATCAACAAGGTATCTGGGCCCCTCCATTGCTTAGTGAGAGAATTCTTCCACCTGACCATTAGGCCGGGCCTCATTGGTAGGGATCCACAATTTTCTAAAATCTATTTTGTTCATCTGATTTCTGAAAATTTAAAATACGGATGGCTAATAATGTCTTTTTGCAGTTGTAGATGGGGGAGACTTCTCCCCTTTTTTTGTCTTATAAGAACCTCTTTAAGATATTGGTGATGTCTTTCGACAATCGCTTGAGCCTGAGGGTTGTATGGGAACCTGTGGTATGGGATATATTTCATCTCTGGAAGAATTCTTTTAATGTTTTACTTATAAAAAAGGGACCATTGTCAGTCTTGACCTGTTGTGGTAATCCCAACATAGCAAAACTTGTAAGAAGTGGGTTTTTGCATGAGTTGCCTTTCCCCTGAGTGGGAGGTAGCCTGGCATGCCTTAGAGTATGTGTCTATGGTCACAAACATATATTTAATTTGCCAAATGGAAGGTAATGTGTCACATCTGTTTGCCAGACTATATTGAGTCCTAACCCTCTTGGGTTCACCCCTGGCTCTTGTAAAGGGGGTGGGGTGTGGGGAAAGTGTTGGCAAGTCTTACATGTATAAACTTTAATTCTGTTGCAGGGATCTAAGGGATATAGGTATTTGAGTCATCTCCAGTTGACATGAGTTAAATCATGCATTTGGCTAGCATTTTGTATGGGCAGACTCGAGACCTATATGAGATAGGCCCCTAAAGCATCTACTGCAGCATTCTCTTGGGAAATGAGGCAGGAGGTTTTGGTGTCCTCTAAGATGTTGAATATATATGTTTTTTTTCCCCTACCTTCTAAGAGTGATCCGAGTTATATCATCAAGGCAGAAATAGGATTAGCATCCAATCTGAAACAGGTATCAGGTAAATGTGGCAGTAGGTTCACCACATAACAGCTATCTGAACAGAGGTTGCAGGGCTCTGGGACCTATGAAGGGCAATATATATGGCCATCATTTCCTTATATTGAACAGATTCTCCACAAGGGATAATTTTGGTAGTCTTTGTCTTGGTCCCCTCTACGGGGAAAACTACAAAGCGGCCCCCTTCTTTCTGCCATCTGTGCAAATAGTGAATGCTTGGGGCAGGGGCCTAGAAGAAAATAATAAGGGAACTCTCCAGTGTATTTCTTGATAAAGCTTCACTAACAAAGGGACTCTTCAAAGTGGGTGTCCACAGTCCTCCAAAATCCCAACAGAGCGAAACTTAAATGAGAACAATGTCTGATCAACCCTTCTAAATCCTTAATTTTAATGGAATTATTAATTTATGAATCTTTTCCATAATGTCAGAGGGAGGTGTCCCTGATTTTTTTGATCATATCAGCTATTTGATTGACTAGAGAGTACACTCTTGGAGTGCTCCCCAGAATGGTGTGTACCCATTCTAGTGGTTGTGAGTTGTGAACATGTGGCAGCCAGCATGGTCTTTTTCCCTAATAATATCCAGCCTAGGATTGAAATATTAGGATTTTATCTCACCAAAGAAGCCTGATGGAGCTCATTGACAAATTCAGTGAGTGCCTGATGGCCCTCAGGGGGCAAGGAAATGATCTCATAAATTTGTCCCCCTTTTAAGAGATTATATATAACACTTCCAGAGTCTCCCAGTCTCTACAGGCAATGAGGGCCTTATCCAGTTCATTTTTCCCAGTTTCTTTTGTAACCCCGATAAAGTGAGAGGCTCAGGCAGGATTAGTTTTGGGCCATTCACTTTGGTTTGAGAGAATGTTAATTAGGATCCCAATATATGAAATGGGGGTACCTTTTGTATTTTTTGTGGGCTATTTTAAAGCCATGTTGTGGGAGGACATCACCAATAGTGGCTACCCAGGGAGCCAGCCCTGATCCTCCAAATGCCCAATAATTAGATCGTCCTGAGCCTCCTTATTCCCTAGGTAGGTGAGTGAGCTATCTGCCCACTCTGTGGCCCCACAATGGAGGACAATCAGACGTGATAGAGAGTCGAGTCAAAGCAGGAACTCAGTTTATTACTGTGAATGATAGCTTTATACAGCACCAAGTTCCTTTTGGAGATTTTTTTTTGTTCCCTAAATTGCAAGTCATATAATTGAAAATATGCTTTTTAGTGTATTCAAAGGTATAAAAGTTTCATTTCCCTTTGTTTTGTAGAAGAACTTGAATATTATTCCTCATGATTGTACAGAACTTAAATAAAATATAATGTTAGATTGTTTCTTGAAAATTATAATATATAATTATAGTTTAATTTTTCATGAAAATTGCATTGGCCACTTTTTCCACTATCCATCTTTGACTATCATACATTGTTAATGTATATGAAGCCAAATTGAATAAAAAACATAATATCTAAATTTGAAACACACAACAAAGAACATAATGGAAAAATTATTGTAAAAACTTTTTTCTTTTTTGTCTGTCTTCATGTCTCTACACATAAAACAAAAATAATGTTACTGGCTTTAAAAAGTAAGGCATATAATTTGATATGACACTAGAATGCATCCTATGGTGAAAAAAATTAAGTTTAATCCAGCATAGCTTTGGCTGGTTCTACTTAAACACATCTGTACATATGTAATGCACAGAGTTTGCCCTTCCCTCACACATTTCATGCTATAGGATGAACTGAATTTTTAAAATATTAACGTGAAATGCATTTAAACAATTTATCCTTCAAACAACCCTTTCCCCCTCCTTCCCTCCTAAGAAGGACAGAAATAAAATTTACTGACCAGAGAAGGACAGATATAAAACACCATCCTGTGACCAGCTCCCGAAACTCACACTCAGGATGAAGTGTGAAACTGTGTGCTTCACTTATGTGAAGATAAACTCTGCTGTTTCTTCACTTTAGGTGGAAAAATTATTAAAAGCCAAGAAGAAAAAGGAACTGCTTCCCTGGACTGCACTGTTTCAGAACTGCCTTTTGTTTCAGGCAAAGGAAACGTATTACTTAGCAGAATAATGTGAAAAGCAAAGCAACCCCCAGGGCAGACTAAGTTGATTAATAATCTTTGCTGAAAGTAAACCATGCTCTGTCCCAGTGTGAGAATTAACTCTAGCTTTTCTTACTGTTTTTCTCTGTTTCTTTCCAGTAGGATTTCTGTCTCTTCCTGATTTCATGTTGTGGTTCCTCTGCACAGCTTTCTTCTTTTTCTCCTTATCCTTTTCTTATTATTACTATTTCCAACACATTTTGACAAGAATTGCTTTTTAAATGCATTCAGTTGAAAGGAGCGTTCTTTGAAAGAATGACAGCAAAATTTAAAGTTAGCTTATATTTCTACATTTCTACACTAAGTTGATTAACTTATCTGTAAGGCAAGAGTGGATGAGAAGGAAATTTTTTTAATAACTTTTTTTAAAAAAAATTCTTCAATATTCAAATTCCACAAGTTAATGGATTTAAGTGCTTCATTTTTGTCTTTTCATATACCAATTAGGAATTAGTCTCTTAAATATGTGTATTGTGATGTTTTATTATTGCATTATATTGATACCAGATACTATGAAAAATGTAAATGTTTATCAAGTGTGGTACACTGTAATTAGTCTACTAAATAAATGTATTATTGTGTTAGATTATCAAATGCTCATAGAAAGTTTCTTACCATTTATAAGTGGTAAGGGATATATTATACATATATAAGCAGTTGAGGGAATACTCTCATGACATGAACTCAACTTAATTTTATATTCTTGATCCCAGCATTTGAAACTACCACAGTCATGTGTGTAATATATGCACCCAGCGCATATTGCTAAGTGATACAGACCTCACAGGAGTAAGAATTCCACTCTAAAATTAGATGACACCTAACTGTAGAAATGTTTCAAAGTAAACAGAGGCAGGCAAGACAAAAAAAATTATTCAGACATCTCAAAGGGCTCTTGTTTTAGTGTCCCAAATCAGCTCATTTGTTACCAAGGTTATATAATATATAGCGCATGTCATTATATGTAGCAAGTAAAATGTCACAAGCACTTCAGTAAACTTACTCAATTATTTTGCTTTTTCTAAAAACAATTTCAGTTTGATTTTCAGTCTTTTGCAATGGATGCAGATAATTGATAAAGTTATTTGTTCTACCTAGGTCATTACCTTTGGACAATTATTATGTTTGCCATAAAATAATGCTTACAAGATACCAAAATCGTATTTCCATCAGATCTTTACTGAGTTGTTTTCTTTGGAGGATTATAAAATATTTGTTTGAGGATCATTTATTGACAAAATGTCAGTACTGTGCTCAGTACTTAATGTTTAGGCCCATGTGGCATCTAAGGGGAAACTTTCTGCTAAAACTTTAAAGAGAAAAAGTTTCAAGTGTTTAATGTGTTTTAAAATTCCTCCTAAAATGTGGCTAGCAGAAGCTGCCACTGATCTCACTTTCTGCTGCTGCTCATATGTGGATGGACTTACACGTGCTAGAGGAAGCCAAATAGCATCCCCAAAGCAGGGATGATCATACATTGTACTGCATTCTTTTCTACAAAGAAACTCCCACTGATTTCAACGATCATGACAATGCTCTTCTGACCTTCTTCCTGGTATGTAGGATCAAAACAAATATACACAGAGAAAATGTAGTAGTTATGTTTTGTGTTCAAATTAGCTAAATTACCAAATTTGCTTTTAAACTTGAGTAGTTTAAGAATTAGAAAATATATCTATGAATGACAAGTTTTACATACACCAGACTGACTACCCCCCCATTTCTTTGCACTAATAATTAAAAATATTGAAATTAAATCTTTTTCTATTTTCATTCTCTCTGATAATTGTCCTTAAGAAAAAAGAGACAGAGGAGTCTAAAGAGATGACTCAGTGGTTAAAAACTGTGTATTGCTCTTTTAGAAAACCTACTTTTCTTCTCTTTGGGCAGTTTGCAAATGCATGTAACTCCAACAACAGGGACTTGTTGCCCTTCCGAAGCCTCACTGGGCAACCAGGTACATGTGTCACATACGCATACATATATACATAAGTAAAAATAGTTTTTCGAAATTTTTTTCCACATAATATATCCTGATTGCAGCTTCCCATCCTTTTACTTTTCCCAGCTTCTTATCAACTAATCTATCATCTGGATCAACTACCTTTATATCTCATTAGAAAATAGAAAGACCATCAAATGATTTTAAGGAGTTAATATATAATATAATGTAATATAATATAAGATAATATGATAGAGCAAAAGACTAACCCATTGGAATTGGGCAAAATAAACAAGCAGAAGGAAAAGAGCCCAAGTGAAAGCCAAGAATTACAGACCAACCCATTTGTACACTCAAGAATCCTATAAAACAACAAACTGGAAGCTATGATATATGTGCAAAGGACATGGTGGAGACCCATAAAAGCCCTGTGCTTGCTCCTTCAGTCTCTGTAAGTTCATTGATTTAGAGGGCCTTGTTTTCTCAGTGTTCTCCATCCCCTCAAAATTTTACAGTTTTTCCATCTCCCATTCCACAGATTCCCTGAGTCCTCATAGGAAGGAGAAAGGATTTGATGGAGACACTCTATTTTAGACAAGGTGTTTCAAGCTCAAACTCTCTCTCTCTCTCTTTTTCTCTCTCTCTCGCTCTCACTCTTGCTCTAGCTCTCGCTCTGTGTGTTTGTGTGTGTGTGTGTGTGTGTGTGTGTGCGTGTGCGTGCGTGTGCATGTGTGATGTCTGGCCATGGGTTTTTGTGTTTTGTTTTTTTTTTTCATCTGTTCTAGGAGGAAGCTTCTCTGATGATGGCCAAGAAGGACACTGATCTGTTCTGACTTGGTTAGGGTTTCTGTGGCAGTGAAGAGACATGATGATCACGGAAAAGCATACCAAAAAACAAAACAAAAGAAAAACAAACAAAGAAAAACATTCAACTAACGTGGCAACTCTCACAAGGAAAGCATTTAATTAAGTTGGTAGCTTATGGTTTCAGAGGTTTAGTCCATTATCATCATGGCAGGGATTATGGCAGCATGCGGACAGATGTGGTGCTGGCTATATTATGACCAGAAAGCAATAGAAAGCTTACTGACAGTTACATTGAGGCAAGTTTGAGCAGGTGAGACCTTAAAGCTCATCCCCACAGCGACAGGCTTCATTAAGCAAAACCACACTTTCCAATAGGACCTCTCTATTTTCTTCCAAACAAAAACAATTAGTACACCAGAATATCATTAGGAGGCATTTTATTGTTGGTTTATTTATTTATTTATTAAAAATTTCCACCTCTTCCCCGCTTCCCTTTTCCCTCCCCCTCCTCATCTCCCCTTCCCACCTTCCCCTCCCCACCTCCCCCTCCCTCTCTAGTCTTAAGAGCAGTCAGGGTTCCCTGCCCCTTGGGAAGTCCAAGGTCTTCCCCCATCCATACAGTTCTTTAAAGGTGAGCATCCAAACAAACTAGGCTCCCACAAAGTTAATTAGAATTAAATCCCAATGCCATTGTCCTTGGCTTCTCAGTCAGCCTTCATTGCCAGCCACGTTCAGAGTGTCCATTTTGATCACATGCTCCATCGCTCCCAGTCCAGCTGGCCTTGGTGAGCTCCTATTAGATCAGTCCCACCGTCTCAGTGGGTGGACGCACCCCTTGTGATTCTGACTTCCTTGCTCACGTTCTCCCTCCTTCTGCTCCTCATTTGGACCTAGGGAGCTAAGTGCTCCAATGTGGGACTCTGTCTCTATCTCCATCCATCACCAGATGAAGGTTCTATGGTGATATGCAAAATATTCATCAGTATGGTTATGGTATGAGGACAGTTCATGCACCCTCTCCTCTGCTGCCCAGGGAACAATCTGGGGATCTCTCCTTGTACCTGGGACCCCCTCTAGAATCAAGACTCTTACAAACCCTAAAATGGCTCCCTTAGTTGAGATATTTACTTCCCTGCTCCCGTATCCATCCTTCCTCCATCCCACCCATCCCATTTCCACAAACTCTCCCGAATCCTCCCCTTCTCCCTTCTCTCTACTCAACGCCCCTTACATCCACCCCCAAACCCCACCCCCACCCTGATTCCCCCAAGTTTGCCTGGCAATCTTGTCTACTTTCAATATCCAGGAGGATAACTATATGATTTTTTTCAGGTTCATTTTCTTATTTAGCTTCTCTAGGATCACAAATTATAGGCTCAAAGACCTTTAATTATTGTTGCTTTTTAAATAAAAATAAATTTTAAAAGAGGGGAAGAAAGATGAATTCAAGCCTGCATTACTCCAGATAATTTTTAAAGAAAAATAAAAATTCACATCTTTATGTTATTCTTTGATCAAAATTTCCTTTTTTGCTGTTATTTATTCCCTGATCATATCTGCTAATCATAACAGGTAAGCTACAGAAACATTGTGCTTCTCCTAGTTAGGCCTATTTACCTGCCGAAGGAAGCTGTGAAGGAGTTCTCATTTAGGTTTTAGTCACTGATTCATTAAACGATTATATTTAAAATAAACTTCACACCCAACTTTGGTCCTTAGAGTCACCTCTTCCTGACACATTTCTGATTAAATTCTGCCTCCCGAAACAATATTTAGAGACTTCTCCTTTTTTTTAATTCTCTCACATCCCTTCTCTTTCTCTTTTGTGTTTGTAAGTTTAAAAGATTTCAGCCTCACTCAAAATCCTTGAACCAAAAGATGGAAAATGATATATTACATGATAAAATATTATCTATCTCTAAAGAAAAAAAATGAAATCATGAACTTTTCAGGTAAATGGATGAGCTAGAAAAGATCATGTTAATGAGGTAACCCAGATCCAAAGATGCTCCTTCTCTCTCTCATCATCTTCCAACACTGTGCTGGATTTTATAAATATCATATCAAGCCTTGCTTCTTATATGAACTTTGAATATTTGAATTGAGGGCCACATGCATGTCCACCAAATTCTTACTGCCTGAGTCATATCTCTGACTTCTTCCTCTTCTCTTCTCTTCTCTTCTCTTCTCTTCTCTTCTCTTCTCTTCTCTTCTCTTCTCTTCTCTTCTCTTCTCTTCTCTTCTCTTCTCTTCTCTTCTCTTCTCTCTCTCTCTCTCTCTCTCTCTCTCTCTCTCTCTCTCTCTCTCTCTCTCTCTCTGTGTGTGTTTGTGTGTGTGTAAGAACAATTAAAAAGAAATAGAAGCCATGAATTTGAAATCAAGATAGAAGAGTTTTATTGGATTGTTTGCAGGAAAGAAAGGAAAGGAAAAAATGGTATGATTATATGATTATATTATAGTTCAAAAATAAAGGAATAATTAAAAAATAAAGTAGTTGGGCCAATTTAAGGCTACTAATTTCCTTTACTATTTGTTTGTGAGAGGAGAAAATAGTACCTTATTTAGCCAGGTTTATCTCTGACGAAAGCTTCAAATGTATATAGTCTTGTTAAACTGGTGAAAATTGGATATGTTTTAAGTGTAAAATCTAAGCATCATTGTTTCAGGAAAATATTTAAGTAGTAAATAGGCAAAAAACTGAAAACATGATCTTTCAGTGTACAAACTCTTTACTTTTAGACTATAAAGACCAACATATCTACTGTCTCATGGAGTGAAAAGAAAATATAACCAGCTGGCAGCTACCTATCTCTGTGATTTTAATCATAATTCATTTCTGAAATTCTTTTTTACAAATTAGTCTTGCGACTAAGAATTTGAGTGCAGCACTTTGTGTAAGGGTAACATAAAGAGGTAAAGTGCACATTCTTAGCTTATTCTATTAAATTCTAAAATTATAGTTCTGCATTCTGATACTGCCAATCCCAAGGCTTCTTCTTTCTTCTTAGCCAAGAGCATGAAATTATGTACATTGTAGGTGTTAAATACAGACCTATGCATCTGACCAAAGGTAGTAAGAGAGGAACACGATGTGCACATACTACAAAATTCACAGTACTGCACCTTAGGTGTCAGGCAGTCTATTCAAGATTCCATTTCTTTTGCCCTTTTAGGTATTTTTTTTAGCCTACTATAATGTTGAAAAACTCTAAAACACATGAAGCTGTTACCCTGCACTCAATTATAAGGGTTTTCTTCCCCCTCCCATCTAGAGTTAATGTTTGACTTCCTTGTGATATCACACCCTTTAGAGCTGATGCTTGATAAACGCGGTGGGATGAATGGTACTCCATTTCCATTACAGAGGTGGCCTAAGCACTTGTGCCTCCTCACCTGCAACACTCTTCCTTTCATTTCACTTAGCGAACTTTTCCTGCACATTCTTCAAAGTTAGGACCCAATAGTATTACCCAAGTGTAGAACTCTTTTCTGCTCTTAATATCTGTTGTATGTGTGAATGGAACTGATAAAACTGGTAATTTAGAAAAATAGATGAGAAACTTTGGGTTTAAGACAAAATGCGCTTTGATGGCAGCCCTTTCTGGTACTTGTTCATGAAGGAAAACCATTAAGCATGAAAAGGGAAAGAAAAGCCTTTGTCTACATAGTTAATGCACCCTCAGAAACGAAAAAAATCAAGGTCAAAAAGAGAAGAGAATGTCTGAACTTGTTAATGAAGAAGGTTTGGAAGACCTCTCCTAACCTTGCTCTACAAGGATCTATCTGCCTTCTATGAAGATGACAATACGATTTAAATAATGCGTGTTGATGCTTGTTCAGTTTCCCTTCTAGTTACTATGGCAAGGAGCACTGCGACTCAGCATCAGTGGCTTTTATAAAAACACTTTATGTTTCTTTCATTCAAATAGGAATTGGTAACAAAGACAAACACACTAAAAACCATTCCAATTGTTCCATTTTCGTCTTTACACTGGGAGGGTTTGCCTCACATGATGTAAACAGGCTGCAGATGAGGTGGCTACTCTGGGAAGAAATCAATCTAAAGGTCACTGGGAAGCAAGAAGTTTGCAAGAGCAAACCAACAACCTTGTGTTCTTGGCTCTCTAAAGAGTGTAGCATGACAATTTGCTTTTTTTCACCCTTTTATGCTCTTCTTTGTCAACAGAATATATATTTTAAGATAGTTCCACCATAGCCTATAACAAAAGATTGCATGTTCAAGCCATTTTACAATGATAAATGTGATCAAATTTCTAACATTTTCTGGGTATGTATAAACTTTTAATTATTACCTACTTGTCCTCATTTTACGGTCAAGTTCATCTATCCTTCTGCTGACACATTACTTCACTCATATTAAAACATTGTTTCTTTGGGATTCCAACATATAGTGAAGATAGCTGAGACATCAGCCTTTTAGACTGCACTACTATTAGGTGCTTCCATCAGGAGATAGGATTTTAGACTAGATAGATCACAGCCTGCAAGCCACTCCAATAAATCCCGTAATACACACACACACACACACACACACACACACACACACACACACACACAGATGTTTGTATATGTGAACGTGTATATGTATATATATATGTGTGTATATATATATATATATATATATCAAATCCCCCACATATATGGATAGAATTAACGTATAGGTATATTATATTTAATATATTGTATATGTGTATATACGTTCATATATGTGTGTATATATGTTCACACACACACACATATATATGAATATACATGTGATATTCATTCTACTAGTTCTGTTTGTTTAGGGAATCCTGACTAATAAATCTCTCTAAGTCCTTGTTAATGAAGTAGATAATGACTCAGAATTTCCAGAGTGTAGAATAACATTTTTAAGGGAAAACCACTTCTATTTTTTGAATAATTTCAAGAAAAATAATTATCACGGTCTCCGTAGGCTGATTGAGCTTTATGTCTAAGATTCTACCCCTCTGTTTAAAGAAGTCACCATTTTGATTAGTTATGCCCATTATAAAAGTTAACATAAAATGAGAATCCACACCAACCACTGGGGACTTCTTTTCTGTTTGCAAAGGGAAAGGCACATTGGTCTTATACAACAAGGAAGAGCTGCAGCATTGGAAGTCCACTGTAAAACATTACCACAGTACCTCACACAGTTTATCACTTATTTTCAAATCCAAAGTTGTTAAATTCAGCTTATGTCCTTTACTACCTTGCTTTAGCCTTTCACTTCTTTGAAATTTCTTTTCTGACAGATGTCAAAGAACTTTCCTCTTGATTGATTTTCTACATGCTTTATCTCTCATCCATCTAGTCCCCATTTTCGCCTTTCACTCTAGCTCCAAAATGTCAAGTTTATTTCCTGAAAGCAAATACACATTTTTAAAAACATATTTAATAATACAACCCATACGCTGATGGTGGTATAGCACAAAGTAAAAGCTAATAGTAAGAATTATTAATTTTTAGAAATAAAGTTAATGATGAATTCCTTAGCAAGTTTTCATTTTATTGAGAACATTCCAGTCATGCTCTCCTTTTTATTAGGAACTATTTCTGTAAGTAAAAAGTATCAGATAATGTCTCCTCCTCATTTTTATATGACCTTTATTTCATTTTCTGGCACTTTTATTTCATTCAGTACTCAAAATATCACAGCAAACTTTGTGACATGAATGTGATCCTATGGCCATGGAACAGTATATTTGTTTTCCAAAATCACTCCAATCATAACACTTTCAATTGAATATTTGTATATTCCATATACTTATGATTTTTGCCTTAAGTTCCACATTTTATTGTTTTCTATAACTTTTATTCTCTCTTTAATGTTTTAAAGATTTTGTATTATGTAAGTAGAATAGAAAAAAACTTCTTTAATGAAGCAAAGTGAGATAATTAGCTAAATTGTTTTTAGTTGTATTACTGAAGAGATATCAAAATTGCTTCTTAAAAAAGTCTCAGGATTATTGCTTAATATCTTCTGTAACTATAAGAAAGGGCTATAGATTTTTCTTGTTTCTAAACACCTGCGAGGTACAGTTCATGGAATACAAGAAGCATTCTCTATTGAACAAATGAACATCTTTCTCACAATTTGTCTTGAATAAAAAAAATGTATTTGAGAAGTCTTGATAGATTGTCAGCAGTGATAGTGTAGCCATAAAGATCAGAAAATATTTCTCCATCATGGAGAAAATGTTTAATGCACCAGGAAAGTAAATACCTCATCATATTACTGATTTTGCAGCAAACACAGGGATAAAACTCATAAAACTTATGTGGACATGCAGATGTTGGTGTTCAACTCTCAGTATTTCATTAGTTGAAAGAAAATATATTTTAAATATAATTTGAGTATTTCAGAAGAGCCTTTAATAAAGCATAGATTATTTATTGAAATCCCAAGAAATATAAGTTTTGAAGAGTTCTAGGAAATTCTATTATTTAGTGATACTCACCATGAAAGCATAAGGATCTAAGTTTGGGTGCAGAACCATTGTAAAAGATGGCATATTGATAAGAGCCTGTACTCTTGGTTTTTGGGTCAGGTACAGGTAGATGTCTATAGAATTTTGTGGAAATAAAATATTAGATGATGTAATTTATGTGTGGAATAACTTTTTATGTCTTGCATATAAACAGAGAAGAAAACAGTGGCTATTTTATTGGGGTTAAAATGAGACACTGAGTCAAAATATGTCAAGTGGAAAAAGAAAAAGACTTAATATGCCACATGAAGCTGCAATTAGTAATAATATATTGTATTTCGACACTTTAGGAAATGAGTAACTTATAGATGCTCTTTGTTACACAAAAATGGTTTGCTAGATGGGATAATGGTCATGTTCATTTATCTTACATTGACAATGATTTTACTATATTTTATGATATTCCTTAAGTAATCACAATAACATATTTTTAAAGAAATATTTTAGAGAAATTTGAAAATTAAAGATTTGAAATATAAAAATTCACTTAATACATATATTACTTTGTGAAAGAATAGGACAGCCAATTACAGCAAGAGAAAAATCAAAGAATTTGAATTACTCTCAGCTCTGTAAGGTGATTACTACCAGAAAATGTATGGTTATTTGAAAGATTCGTCATTAATTTCTAGATGTAGATTATTATCTGTTAGCATAATTGCTGACTATCTGATTTATGACACATTTCACTCTGATGACCTCACATTACCCATGTGAATTGTTCTAGTCAATGACTTGAAACATGCCTCACATACAGCTCCCAAGTTCAAGCTGACTAGTTTGCTAGGGAGTATCTTGCTTTTTTTAAAATCTTTTTTTGTCAAAGCATAGTAGATATGTTTTATTTTGAAATTCAAATGACGTCATCACTTACCATAAACATGTGTGCAATCCTACCCCTCTGGCTTTATACGTTATTATATCTCCCGTTTGACTCTCCCAAACGAAACTAGAAGAGATTCACTTTGGAGGCAAAAATGGCCTTGATTTTTTCATAAGTTTAACCATGAGTCAAAATCATTAATGATGATGATCTGGTACCTGCAATACAGTGCAAAGTTCATGCCAGCACTGAGAAAGGGAAATACTATGGATAGTTTCATATGAACCTTCTTTGCCTTAGAATTCAAAATAGAATAGAATGCTGTGCTCATAAGTAATATTGTCAAAACTACATGGAATTTTCAGTTGACAAAATAGTAACTAATGGCAGCATCAATTCCTTACAGTTTCTGTTTTTATTTAACATCTGCTGCTGCTGTGGCAAAGTACCCTCACATGAAGCAACTTGGGGGAAAAGTATTCACTCCATTTACAGTTACAGGTTTTAGAGGACCATTGTCGGAAATACACAAAAGGAGGATCTCAAAAAAACTGGTCAGAACATATCCACAATAAATGCCATTTCTGCCCTCTGCCTCGAGAATGGTGTTACCTACAGTGGGACGTGACTTCTCACATCAGTTAATACACAATAACACAATCTTTTGGAAACACATGCACAAGCTAACCTCATCAAGAAAATCATTGAGAATCTCTTAGGTTCTCTAACTTATTTTAAGCTGATAATTCAGCTAATATCATAATATATAGCAATAATAAATTTCTAAAACCAGACTGTTCAAACATTAAAAGGCAAACATTATAAGTCAGGCAGTGATGGCACACACCTTTAATCCCAGCATTCCGGAGGCAGAGACAGGCAGATCTCTGTGAGTTCAAGCCCAGCCTAGCTAGTCTACAAGAGTTAGTTCCAGGAAAGGCACCAAGACTCCAGAGAAACCTTGTCTCAAAAAGAAAAAAAAAAGAAACAATAACAAAAAGCACATATAAAATAAACCAAGAATGTAAGAAAATAACCAAAGTGTTTAATCATATATTTCACACTTATATTTCGAATTCTCCATCCACAGAATACTTCTTCTTTTCTTTCTTTTTTATTGAGATTTTTGAATGATTATTTCTAACATCTACATAAAATGTTATCTTTGGTTTAGTTTCACATTACTGGGCCAAAAACCAGTGACATCACCCTTGCTAAACAACTCTACCATTAAGCAATATTCAGAGTCAATATTATGTTTTTAAGTAAAGAGTTAAATTGTTGAATTTTGACATTATACCTGGCTATATTTACTTTTTGCATATAGTCAGCACCAATTTTATCTTTAGAGAATCTTAATATTTTCATTCATTTAGAAGCTTTTAAAAACAGAATTTAAACCGATAGAGTAGATTTAACTCAAACATCAAATACAATATTATGCAAAGGAGTCATTACAGCTCTTACCACAGAAATATAAATAATTATAAAAATTATTTTAAGAGCAAGATATGGTAACAAATTTTATAATATAGAACAAATGAACAATTTTTTTTTATCTCATAATTTACCAAGATTGAATCAGGAAGAGTCATAAGTCAAACTAAGTGGAAAATAAAATATGTCCCATTGTAGACCAGCATCAAGTGGTTTCACTGTTACATTTCTCAGAGGGCTAATATTAGGAGCCACCAAGATGACTCTGAATACTTTTGAGGTCCAGCCTGAAAGAAATTCGTATGTTCCAGGGTAGGAGCATGAGGATTAGAATTATTAGGCAAAAGGGACAGAGAAATAAGAGACAGAGAAACAGAACAGCATCAGGAAGGAAATTCAGTGAGTATTGAATTCTTTTGTCTTTATTTTCCATATGTTTACATACTTCACCCTAAAAGGGGAGGTGGAAGGCAACAGATTTCATTAACGTGATATAAGGAAAATATTTGAATTCTCCATCCTTTGGTCCAGGTGGAGAAGATCTACTTCTATACCCAAAACACTAATTAACCACACTCTAGGTCAGAATCTCTTCCTTGTATCCACATCTGTTGTCAACAGCTTTGAAAGAATGAAAATAAGCTCAAACTCTTTCACCTCCAGTCAAGGTGGATCAGGTTCATATCTGTGGGCCCTCACAGAACTTAAAAATGTTAGCTATGCAAAACTCTTTTCCTGAAATAGATCCCTAGCACCCATGTGAATGAGGAAGAGAAGCAACTCCAGAAGGCCAAACATGGTAAGACATTAATACAATAATAATAATAACAGTAAAAAAATCATTTTTTAAAAAAATAGCGAACACTGGTTCTAACTAACTTATCCCTGAGGAAATTAAAGAAAAAAGATGTTTCCCAATCTATTCAAAAGGGTCAGCATTAAACCTGTGTCAAAATCAATGGAAGATGCAGGAAAAACCTATAGCCAATATTCTTGATGAATATATTCAGCAAAATATGAGGTGACTGAATTCAACAGTTATGATTATTTAGCATGATAAATTGGTGTTTATTCAAGAGTTGTAAGGATAGTTCAATAGGAAAAGTGAATAATGTGAAATGCTACATAATTTCAACAAAATGAAACAGTACTATGATCAATTTGAGAGAATTATTAACAAGATTTATTCAACTTGAGCACAAACTCATGATAAACACAGTGAACAAATTTGATATAAAAGAAATACCTCAACATAATAAAATCATTTACAATATTCCATTTATTAATGTTACTCTGAATGGAGAAAATTTGAAAGCTTTCTTTGTAAACTAAGGAAAATAAAAATATTCAGTGATGATCAGTTTATCACTATTATTCAAACCACTACTAAGAATCCTACAAGGAATATTGAGGCAGGAGAAAAACAAAAAGTGCCGAAATGAAGAAAAATGAACTCAAACTGCCACTGTTAAGGTGATCCTATTTCATATGTATAGGAAAATTCAAACAATGAAACTATTGAACACATTCTGTATTGGTGCAGGATATAAAGTCAATATAAAAATAAGATGCATTTTATATGCTAATTGTAAATGACCTCAAAGGGAAGAAGCAATCCCGTTTGCAAAAGCAACACAAAGTATAACAACTGATAATAAATATAATAAAATCAACTAAAATCTACAAATAAAATTATGAAGCACTGATGAAATAAATTGAAGAGAAAATAAAAATATAAAATACTACCCCATACTGAAATATTGAAAATAGTTGATATTATGAAAATGTTTATTTTCTCAATGTAATCCATGCCAAAATATCAATGGATTTTTATAGAACTACAGAAAGCAATACTGAAATTTACAAAGAATCACAAAAATTAATGAACAGAAAGGTCTAATTTGAGCAAAAAAAACCACTTTGAGATTAATTGCAGTCATTGACTTCAAAATATATAATAAATATCTTAACAAAATCAGCATGCAATTGCCATTACAACAAACACTGAGAGAAATGGGGAGCAGAACAGGGGACCTAAAAATAAACCTGTGCATCTACTGCCAAAAAAAAAAATTCTTAGTAAATGTGTTAAGGACATACATTGATTGGATAAATAATTATGATGATGATAATAATAATAAGAGACTTCGATAAATGGTACTAGAAAATTGACTCCTAACCTCTGATCCATCCTCTTCAGTCCTGTAAAAAGATACTTCTTAAGAAAGGACATACAAATGATGAAAAGTATATGAAAAGTACTCAAGCTCACCAATTGTTGAGGCATTTCAAACCCCAAATAAAATGAGTGGTTTTGTCATCTTAATGAGAAAAGTTATTATCAAAATCTGAACATGACTAGAATGGATGACTGTGTAGTAAAAAAGGAGCCCTTTCATGTTGGTGAAATTTAAAACTAATTTAAATTAGTTTTTCTTGTAAAGAAACTTTGAACTTTTAAACTGTGTTGAGACTGAAACATTTTGGAGACTTTTGAAGTTCTACTAAATGAATTTACACTATATTTCACAAGTCTATGGGGACCAGGAAATAGAATGGAGTTTGAGTGATAATGGCACCCATAAGTCCATATATTTTAACTCTTTGTCAGCCAGTTGGTTAAACTGCTTGAGAAAGAATAGGAGGTATGACCACGTTGGAGGTGATGTGTCACTGAAATTTGATTTTGAGATGTCAAAAGCCCACATCATTCCCGGTGAGTTCTTTCTTCCCACTCCCATCCCTCCCTCCATCCTTCCCTCTCAAATATATTAGGTAAATGCTACATCACCAAACCACTTCGCATATGCTAGGTAAGAGTCATGACACTGAAACACTTCAACTCGGTAATATTTTTAACTGGTGACTAATATAATAATAAAGGCTTGAGTCAGAGATAATAAAAAGAATAACTTGATATAGAATTAGAGTAAAAAGAGACACCATCCATAAGACTTGAGCCCATAGATTCAGAAGATTATTGTCCTTATACAAGGGCCTTAATGTAGTACTGAATATGAAGTCATATATGAATAAATATTTTCTAATGTCAGTAAGGATGTTGTTGATATCCGATATGTCAATAAAGGTAAAAATGAAAAAATATAGGGAAGTAATTCTAAGTTTCTTAGAAAACGCTACTTGATTACAAGCAAAAGCTGAGATGATAGAAAGACAACTTTTGATATATGAGATAAATAGTAACAATATTACCTAAAAAGGTAACCTGAAAATACTGCAAATACATCAGTGAAAATGAGTAGTCAATAAATAAATTGAGATGAGAGTTAGGAAAACACGGGAGAATGAATCTGAGCACTTGCCCTCAGAATGATTTGCCAACTTCTTGCGGAATGTTTATAAGGACATCTATCTTCCCTGACCTTGCACTGTTTGCCTAAAATATCAAAGCCTGGAGTCAGAGGACCACATAATATTCCTGCCTATAAAGGCAATTATTATGGATAATGTTTTGCATTTATAAGACTAAGAAGAAACAATAAACATTGTAGATCTATTTTCTTTGAAAAAAATGTGTTTAAGGTTTATTACCTCAACATGCTAAGTACATAGCACCCTTTGATTTGTTTTTAAGTTACTTTTTAATCTTTAGATCTTTAAAATATTAACAAAATAGGAATATCCCAAACCTCATCAAGAAAATATTATAGATGATAATGTTTTTCTTTTTACTTATTAATTTTTTATTGATTTTATTGAGTTATAATTTTTTTCTCTGTTCCCTCATTTCCTTTCCCCTCCCCTTCAACCCTCTTCAATGGTCACTATGTGCCATATATACGCAGGAGATCTTGTCTTTTTCTACTTCCCATGTAGATTACATTCATGTATGTCTCTCATAGGGACCTCGTTGTTGTTAGGTTCTCTGTTTTTGTAGGCTGGTTTTCTTTGTGTTATGTCTAAAAACCACTTATGAGTGAGTATATATAATATTTGTCTTTCTGGATCTGGCTTACCTCACTCAGTATGATATTTTTCTAAAATCTATCTATTTACTTGCAAATTTCAATATATCACTATTTTTTTTCTGCTATGTAGTACTCCATTGTCTAAATGTGCCACATTCTCCTTATCTGTTCTTCAGTAGAAGGGCATTTAGGTTGTTTCCAGTTTCTGGCTATGACAAACAATGCTGCTGTGAACATAGCTGAGCACATGTCCTTGGGGTATGATTGAGCAGCCTTTGGGTATATACCCAAAAGTGGTATTGCTGGTTCTTGAGAAAGATTGTTTCCTAATTTTCTGAGAAATTGCCATACTGATATACAAAGTTGCTATACAAGTTTGCACTCCCACCAGCAATGTAAGAGTGTTCTCTTTACCCCACATCTTCTCCAGCATAAGTTGTAATCAGTGTTTTTGATATTGGCAAACATTTTTATTTTTGTTTTTGTTGTTTTTTGTTTGTTTGTTTGTTTGTTTTGAAACAGAGTTTCTCTGTAGCTTTGGAGCCTATCCTGAAACTAGCTCTTGTAGACCAGGCTGGCTTCAGACTCACAGAGATCCGCCTGCCTCTGCCTCCCGAGTGCTGGGATTAAAGGCGTGCACTATCACAACACACAGCTGATCTTGGCCATCCTTACAGGTATAAGATAAAATCTCAGAGTTGTTTTGATTTGCATTTCTCTGATGACTAAGGATGCTGAGCATTTCAGCCTAGGTGATCATGTTTTGATAAATATTTGAGCTGTGAAGCTCACAGCTTCTTAGATTTTCTTGACTACCAGCTTATAATGAATCCTGTGGCTTTGAAAAGGCCAAATGAACCGGTGTGGAATCATAGTCTTTGAATGACAAACACTCTTACAAATCATTATTTTAGCAACAAACCGAACTTTCAATAATTTTTAAATTAGTGAATTACATAGCCTCTTAGGACCAGAATGAGCATCGTACACCCGTTGTTAATGATGCAGGTAAATGTTCTTTCTGCTGTAAAGTGAAACCACCCTGTCTTTCCCTTTAGCTTGTGAAGTCGTGGTCAGTGTGAACACCAATCAGTGCAATCCTTTACATTTCCTTTTATTTTATCTCTTCTCTCAGTGTATATTAGACAGTTCATAAATTATTAATGTCAATTGTCTTACTGTTTCTGTTTGTGAGCTTAATTTATGTGAATCAGTTCCCAAGCACATCCAAAGTTTTGCACGAGTCAAATCATTTCTGGGAAGACCATTTCACTCAACTTATATGTGACATTTAAAATTCCCAGAATGATTTTGAGTAGTACACCATGTACAATTCAAACCCTATAATGTAGTAAACATTATGGAATATTCTAAAGAGAAAATATTAAGTTGAAAATGCTTAGGTACTCTATATGCTTCATTTCCAGTTGTTCTGATTGGTCATTATACATCTGGTGAAACTTCTCAACCAACTCATTAATATTTACATAGCTCTCTGAATTATAAACTTCTAACAGCAGAAACCAAATGTCTTTATGCATAATTCAAAGGATCTTTACAGAAAACAATCTCTGGGTTGCAATTGCTTTCAAGTCCACCTCTTGAATTTGTACATGAGAATCCAATGCCAATGCAATTCAAATCAATTCGTTCATGTTTGACTCCAAAACTCCCTTTATTTGGATGCTATGGTTGAAGCAACTCTCTGAATTCAAACAAGGATCAGTTACCAAAGCTGAGAATTATTTTCTGTGAGAAACGAGTACATATTTACATTATTTGGTAGGTTTTGCTCTTGTAGGTATAAGAAAATTCTCATAAAACTTGTATTTGTATAGGTTGACTTTAGTCTGACTTCCCTCTGCAAATCAATGCATTCTTACTATTGAAGTTTATTTTGATTTATTTTAAGAGTTGAGTAAGTTTTTTTGAGCACCTGTCAACCTAAAAATTAACTGAAAAAAAAAACTATCATAAGTGTTAGTATCTATTAGTAGGGTATATCTATATACCCTACATTACTTTCTATTCAAGTTTAAAGAATGTTTGCTGTTGGAATTACTTAAATTATTTATTCATTTGTATCAACAACTTATAATGAGCAAATGTAATAGTAAAATGTATCCTGAGAACTATGAAAATGTATTTTGCCTTACTGAATATAGGTTTTGTACAAATGGATTAAGAATACAGCAAATGTATAGTGGATCATATAACATGAATTACAAAACAAGTCATGACGGATAAAGCTACCTTACTGAATATGGAATGAATGAATGATCACTCTCCACTTATTGTAAAGTATTTCCTTTAGTACATAATTTACATGAGTTACATTCACTCCACAGAAACATGAAGAGCCCAGTCAAAATTGGCAAAGACAGGAAATTCAGAGTTAAAGATGAAATCATCTTAGAGCGTTGTCCTTTATAACATACGTGATAAGCACTGCCCATGCTATGAATACACATATGGAGGTATTTGAACTGGTTCTATTTCCCTGAGGAAAGGGAGATTTCTTTTGATTTAGAAGAAAGAAGCCCCCATATCATGCTTATTTGAAAAATGACTATATGTGAAATATGGAATGCATAATGTGTTCCATATACATATAAAAGCTTCTTGTAACCAACAGCATGTAACTCTGATCAAAAGTTAAAAATGTTCTTTAACCTCAGCTGTCATTTCAGAGAAAAAATGTTCTAGAAAAGGCATAAAGGATAGATAATATTTTACCATGTCTTGGAGGAAAACCAGCAAACACTGGACCCTATAGTGAAAAGCAAATGCATATCATTAAACTTAAAATATTTTGAATTTTTTTTAGCTTACAGATTTCGTGAAGATAATAAAGTTGGAAAGTTTTGAGAAAAGGTTAAAATATTGGCACACTTTGGTATTGCATTAATTACATCAAAATTTGTAAGCTGTATTTTATAACTATGAAAATATAAATTTCAGTTCATTTTCTTACTAAAATATCTACTATTTCAATTTTCTTTTTAAAAGTTTAGAGAAATATTCTGTTTTTGTAATAGCAATTCGAATAATAATAAAGAAGTATACAGATGTTATAAATACATATAATAAAGAAGTATACAGTATACATACATATATATATTATTTTAGAGGGAAGTTGTCAGTCAATAATGAACATAAAAGCTTGAAAAGTGGCAATAATCTTTCAGAAAATATTTATGCAAGTTATTATAACTAATAAAATGTGAGAAACATCTCATTTGAGCATTAGTAAATAATTAAGCTACATATAAAATTAATAATATATATAGCCATATACGTTTCAATCATATCACAAATCAATAAATGAAATGACAAACTATTTTAGTCTTTAATATACAAAATTGTCCTTATTATCTGAATAATGTAAACTTACTTCTGTAACTAGAATGCACTCAGAAGTCATTATTTGTGAAATAAGAGTGGGGATGTAAAAGAATTGAGCTACAAATTATGATATTTAGAGTAAAATGTAAAATCCAAATCATGGATAACTAATTTCTTGAAATTTTAATTATATTGCGATAAAAAACAAAAATATTGTCTAAAAGAGACATAGGCAAATTAAAACATTATCTACTATAGCATAGGCTGTCTACCAGCAACCATATTTATCCACATATGGGTAGCATTGATTTGACTTAGTGGGTGGACAGGGCACAGCAAAGAGGTGGCTATAAGCATTTTTCATTGTGTACATGTCTGAAACCCACAAACATTAAGTAATTAATTAACCAACAATAAAAATACTAATAGAATGCTGATGAATGTTGGGTTCTAACATTAAGTTTAATGAAATCAGTACAGAAGCAGACATGCAGCCCAGAGGTTGTAGTCACAATTATACTGTGTGAGCTGGGAATTTGTTAATTATTCTTAGTATGATTAACTTGATAGTAGGATGAAAGTCTCAGAGGAGAGCAACATTTTCATAAAAACTGAGATCTAAAATAGTCTTAGCTTTTATCTCTCCCAGCTGCTTCCATGTGCTGAAATAGCATATGCTGCAGAGGAGCTCAGAACAGTAAATCAGTACATATCAGACGGATCCTCATTACAGTGAGGGGCAATATCAGTCATATAGCTTGTTTCTTGTTAAGCCAATGCAACTTTACACCATGTTAGTATGGCTGGTAAACAGAAACAAGGTGTCAGCCATTAAACATTCACTGCCCACTATGTGCTGCATTATCCAGGGGGTAGACAAATCTAGACAGGCAGGCATTTAGGATTTCAGCCAATTCATTCATTTTAAAAATCTTCTTATTCTTCAGGTTGCTACTGTGAGACCAGAAAGGTGGGTAATAGTAAGAAGAGTGTGTGTGTTTGTTGTGTCTGGTGTCAAGAGAGATGGTCACATAGTTACATCTGAGTAGCTGCAACCAAGTAACTGACCTAAAAGAAAAGATGCTTATTTTGGCTCAGGGCCTTAGAGTGTTTAATCTGTATTTCTAGGCTGCATGAATGTGGACATGTAAGCATCTGGTAGTAAAAGCATGGTTCATAAAAGGCTTTTATTTCATTGTTTTTGTTTGTTTGTTTTGTTTTGATTTTTTTGCTTTTTTGTTTCTCTCTTGCTTTGTTTTGCTTCGCTTTTAGCTCATGACTGACAGCATCAGAGTACCAAGAATAATCTTCATAACTATGCCTCCAGTCACCTGTTTCCTGTTGATAGGACCTTACCACAGAAATTCCCAAGAACTCTCAAAATATCAGTAATTGATCAATGTATAGAAAATAAGACTGGAAAACGCAGTACTAATTGGGACATATGTTTCACACCCATTCCTTACAAGTTTCAGGGTTCATTGAAGCATGATTAGTAAAAACTCAGAGGCAGATATTGAGAAGCATCCTGAAGACTATTAAACAGTCAGCTACTGGCTCTTACCTCAGTCAGAAATGGCAATTCTGCCTCCGGGAATCTCAGAATGAGACTGAGACTGAGAACTGCCTCCTCCCATTTTATAATCCCCTCTACAGCTGAGATTAATGCCATTGGGATTAAAAGCATGTACCACCTGGTTTCTATGTCAACTTGTGTGGCTACTGGGATTAAAGGTGTGTATTACCACTGCCTGTTCTGTAAGTCTATAAGGCTGATCAGTGGGACTATTTTACTCTCTGATCTTCAGGCAAGCTTTATTTATGAAAATACAAATGAAACACCACAATAGGACATCTTGGAAGTGGGGTTGGAAAAGTGCAAGAGAGAGAGAGGGGCAGAGATAACTACAAGGGAAGAGTGTATTCTAGACACTGAAGGACAGTTGAACTTGTTGAGCACTCGTAACAGTATCTACAAAACCTTTACAGTGTCAAACTTCAGTAAATTATAGCATGCGGAGACAAGGGGGAAAAAAGGCTTCACCCAAAACTAAGGAGCCATTGCTACTTGTTAGCAGGTAGGTAAGGGAGAACCAGTTTGTTTTAAGACTGTAGTCTGATAATGGTCATTGGCCTTAATCAGTTTATGGTTGGGCAGTCATATGTTGGTAACTCTTTACTGGTGTAACTTCTGACATTCCTAGTAGGCATAATCTCACACAAAACTTCCCTTTACTCTGACTCTTACAATCTTTCTATCCACTCTTGTGAAATTATCCCTGAGAATGAGAGAGTTTTGATAGAGTTATATCTACTGAGACTGGGAGACAGGGATCCACAAACCTACATCATTTTGATCAGTTGTGGGTTTTGTTTTGTTTTGTTTTGTTTTGGACTGGAAGAAATCATGTGAGTCCTCAACCATATACCATGAGCTGCAGTGAATAAAGGTATGCTGAGGGCAAAATAAATAGTCTTCCCCAGGGAAAAAAACACCAATTGGTTATCCGATGCAAAATGGTCAACTCTGAAACATCATACATACTGAGAAGGTTATATTGATATATTTAAATATTTAAATATATATATATATATATATATGAAAATAATCAATGAAAAGAATGTCATGCATTGATGAATTTGAAAGACAGCAATCAATTTATTATCCATGGCCAAATGGTCAGCCATGAAAACATACATACAAGTAACTACATATATATGTGTGTGTGTGTGTGTGTGTGTGTGTGAGAGAGAGAGAGAGAGAGAGACAGAGAGAGAGAGAGAGAGAGAGAGAGACAGAGAGAGAGAGACAGAGAGAGAGACAGAGATAAAAGCAATTATGGAAAGAATGTCATAAATTTATGAATTTGAAAGACAATAGAGAGAAGTATATGATAGGGCTTGAAATGAAAATGAGGAAGAAGGAAGTGAGGCAATTATATTATAATCTAAGAGAAATAATCAGAAAAAGAAGAAAAGAAAAGGCTGTAGAGACTTGAGGAGAGAACCAATAAGCACAATTACTCCATGATTTGTGCTTTGGTTCCTACTTCTATATTCCTCTCTTGAGTTTCTGCTCTGCCATTCTTGCGTGGAGACCTTGGAGTTTTAAGATAAAATAAACCCTTTCATCAACCCTCTCCTGCCCAAAGGGAAAAAAAAAGAGTAGCTCTGGTAAGTCACCACTATAAGGCCACATATTCAAAAATATATGAGTAGCACAAATTGGACTGGATGTGTAACCAAAACAAAGAACATGACCATGTTGGATAGATTGGGAGGAAGGGGAAAGAACGAATATGATTAGAGATTGCATGAAAATCTTCAAGGTCTAATAAAATAAGATAAAAACAATGCCTGTAGATGAAGAATGAACACTCATAAATGTGAGTATATAGGATATTTTATATTCAAGTGACACTAAGCAATATTGTACGGTAAGGTATGACTTACTATGCATGCCAGGCTATCTGTGAACCTGTCATCCTCTTGTAGAGAAAAGAGTATTATTTAAGTCATTATATTGAGGTAGCTTAAATGAATGGAGTGAAACTAATATCGAATCACTACTTAAACTATTACAAAGATTTCTTCAGGAAACATTTGTTCCACTACTATTTGTACTATGAACGGTAGTTTTAAATCATAAGTAATAAGCTTAGGTCCAAGTCCAACTCATTATGCCCAGAAACACAGATTGAAGGAACCAGAGACCTTCCTGTCAAAACCAATATTACATGCTATTGTCAACTTTATTAGGATATTAGCATTGATTATCACAGTGGTCACAGTAACTAAAACGAACTGACTAGATTTCTGCTGGCAGGTTTCCTTGGAAAGATTATGTATCAAGGAGACAGAATAAATAACAGAAAGACATAGTTTTCAAGACTAATGGCAAACAGTTTCATCTGGTCATTGCACAACACCTTTACCACTCAAGTGAGGAAATTATATTCTATTCAGGTTCTATAAAAAAAGATGAAGAAGAAGATATTCTTCCTAGTTTAGATTTTTTTTTGCATTGCTGTAAATGTGGACGACATTGATTTGAATGTGCTATCACAAAACGGCTTAAATCCTTGCAGTGCATTTTATTTGATTGATTGCACATCACATATTCAAATAAACATGTACATCATGATCTCAGATTCAGATAAACACACTGCATTTATTTAAATGTCTTCACATTCATATTGGATTGAACATTCAAATGCCTTTAAATCAGTCTCAGAAGTGAGTCACTGATGCATTGTTAAAAGGTGAATAAAATACTTGCTAATACTTGTCTGATCTCCCAGAATTCAGTGGCCTGCCAATTTACTAAAGGCTACTGCTTAAACAAAGGACCAAGTCAACACTACAGGTAAGTTTGGGAACAATGTGGCATGAGATATCTCAATGGTAATATGCTTAAAATACGTTGAATGCATAGTAATACATCTGTTATTTCTAAAGAATCAAAAACTGATCCCAGTAAACTTTACTAAGAAAGGCAGATTATATATTGCAATATGAAATTCAGCTTTTTTAAACAAAATGTGTGTCCTTCCTTAAAACAAATATATTTAATTAATTTAGGGAACAGTGTATGGAAGTTCTCTTTCA
Organism: Myodes glareolus; assembly: GCF_982192425.1. Lineage (NCBI taxonomy): Eukaryota > Metazoa > Chordata > Mammalia > Rodentia > Cricetidae > Myodes > Myodes glareolus. The sequence goes on along the minus strand of NC_142026.1, from coordinate 41,566,253 downwards.
CCACACTGAACTCATGAGGGTAATAGACTGACACCCCTCAGAGAGGTTTTTCCACACATAATTGCAAGATGTATGTATTAGTAAATTTAAAACAAAAGAACTAATATTAAAAAGGTAAAGATGCCTGATTTATTATGCTTGTTTTCAATATCTTGGGGAATTTATAAATAACAGGCTTCTCTGTTTAGATATCGCTTTGGAGGATAGATATAGTAAAGTGTAGAAAATTTGAAGATGGAAAATTTTAATTGATGTCCTAGTGCTTGTGGGATGAACATTTCAAACCTAAAAAGCTCAGAATTACATTCTAAAATAGATGCAATCTAAACTATTTTATGTAAGAAATATTTTGCCTTTATGTTCAGGTGAAAAATTTACTTTCTATTATTCTAAATAATATTTTTAAAATAAAGGCTTATTCATTTCATTTGTTTCTTTATTGATGATCTGTGTTATCTGATGGGCCAGGCTATCTATCAGGATTCTCCAGCTAGGATCTGAGGTGGTTTAGTAATCTAACTGACGCTTATAGCCAGATGCACACCAAGTTCCCAAACCAGGACAAAAGATACTTAATAGTCTAAATGGCCCTTACAAGTCTGTTTAGCTAGAGGTTTTCCAAAGCATCCACAAGCAGGTCTGGAGGTGGTTAATAGCCCAAATGATGTCTAAGATATCTGCTGATGAAGACCAGGCCAGAAACATCTCTAGGCTCTTAAGCTAGTGTAGATAGCCTCTTTCTAAAACACATTCCTTGGAAAAAATGATGTGTTCCCTGAACAGAGGTTTGTTGTAATTATGATTTCTTGTGCACTGGGGATTGTATTATCCCATGAAATACCCCTCCCCAAATTATACTGCTTTTAAATTTTTAGAAATAAACTGCCTGATAATATCAGACTCTTTAGAAGTCTTCATCTAGGTTGATGAAGTGAATTTGAACTGAGCTTTCATTCTTATTTCTTCTGCATTCACTTTCCTGCCTCGACTCCTGGAGGTTCAGCCTCACCTGTTGGTTTAGAAGATCTTTCCTTGATGTCCTTCATACCCTCTGGCTCTTACATTCTGCTCATTTCCCCTTCAGCAGTGTTCCTTGAGCCCTGAGAAGAGGAATTCTATGGAGACAACCCATTTCTGATTGATTGTGGCAAGGTCTCTCATTCTTAGCATAATGTCTGGCTATCGGTTTCTAGTTACTCTTGTCTTCTGCAGAAAGAAGCTTCTCTAGTGTTGGTCGAGAAATCACTGACCAATGAATATGGAAGATGGAGTAAATACTAGTCAACTAATTGTTATGTTTTTATTATTCATTTATTTTTTGAACAGTAATTTTTATTTTCATCCAAGATGGCTGGATATTTAGTCTCAGGTTCTTAGTCACACAAGCTTCATCAGGTGAAGTAAAAGCCTTAAGTTAAATTAGGCACTGTTTGGTTACTTCCTCAAGCTTTGTGTCACCACTACATTTAGGTCTTGAGGACAAGATACTTTTCGTAGATCAATGAGTTTAGTTGGTGTTTACTTTTCTCCTTTGATAACATGCTAGCCAACAGGGAGAAAGGTTAGATGTGTACCAGCTCCAGTTCTCTGTGTTTATTGAGTTGTTTAGGTATTCCCTTCTGCAATGGTGCTTTGTCATCAGTTTCTGGAGAGCAAACTATAATCTTGTCAACAGCCTAAGTTGTTTTGGGCATCCATTTGACAGCATTGGAGGATGTGTGCTTCACCTCTGTATGCTATGAATATGTTTTATTACCATTGGTTAATAAAGAAGTTGATTTGGCCTATGGCAGGACAGAATATAACTGGGGGGGGGGAAACTAAACTGAATGCAGGGAGAAAGATGGAACAGTCAATCAGACACATGTAATTGCATGAGAAGCAAGATGTGAAGAAACAAACAAAATTATTTTCTTATTTAAAATAATAAAAATTGGTTAATTTAAAATGTAAGAAATAGTTAATAAGAAGCCTGAGCTAATAAGCAAAAGAGTATGTAATTCATATTAAACCTCAGAGTGGTTATTTTATAAGCAGCTACTGGAACGGGAGAGCAGAGAAAACTTGGTTCAGGGGACCAACGGGATGGAGATTATTTCTAGCAATAGTTGGCCAACAACTGAATTGGATGTAATTCAATTTCAGGACTGGAAGCTTCATTTGGTGGCAACAGATGGGCAGTTGGGCTCTAGTTCCCACATTATTTGGCAATTTCATTTAGGTCCCCATCATATTACACATTTTATGAGGTCCTACTGTATTGGGTTTTCATAATACCCCTCAAATGCTCTTTAATTTTAGTTGTCTTTCCCCATATTCCCTCCTTCAAACCATCTTCCCACCTCTTCTCACTTGATCTTCATGTTCCATTCTAACACCATCCATCCATAATCATTTATCTTATTTCCCATTCCAATGGAAATCTATCTGTAACCTTTAGTGTCTTATTCTACTCCTAACCTCTGTGGTTTTATGGATTGTAGCTTGGTTATCACAGACTTACCAACTAATATCAACAGTACTCTTTTTGGGCTTCTATTACTTCACTCAGATGAATTTTTCCTAGTTACTTCCATTTATTTGTGAATTTAATGATTTCTTCTTTTTCTTTACTTTTATTTTTTAAGTAGGTGCTTAATGCGAAGAATTTGTGTCTTAGAACTGCCTCCTTGTGGCCTTGTTGTGTCTATTGTATATTACACTTCATTCAATTTTAGGAAGTCTTTAATTTTTAAATGCTGAATAATTGTTTATTGTGTAAATGTACCACATTTTCTTCATCCATTCCTCTATCAATTAAAATCTACATTGTTTCCAGTTTCAGGGTATTATGTGTAGAGTGACAGTGAATGTGGTTGAGCAAGGGCCTCTGTGGTAGGAAGAAGCTGTTGTGATTTGTTTATTGTTTGATCATTTTCTGTTGCCAACCGGAGCAGACAAAACAGCAGAAAAAGATTAGTGATATTTTTTGTTGTTGCCTGTAAAGAGAACAACATAAATAATATATGCATAAACCTAAGACATAACTATCATAACTGAAAAAAAAAGACCTAAATAAAATATCACTATAATCCCAAGCAAGGAAAGCATGGAGTTCTAGTAAGTCATAGAAAATGTGGAGAAATAAAGAATATGTAAACATAATGCACACCTCCAAAACTTTTGCAAATAAATTTCTCTGGCTAATATTAGATCAGTATTTTTGACATGATATACATCTTATAAGTAACCATGGGCTTTTCTTTTCTTTTTTTTTAACTGAATATGCATTGTTGTTAATTTAACTTAAATTCTAAATTTTTACCACCTTTGTATCAGATATGGCTGTAAAACGTGTATGTGAATACACACTGAAATTAACCAGGACACATTTCTCATATAATAGATATATTCTAGTGTATTCAATTTTGTGTGTTTGTGTATTCACACAATTCAATTTTATTCTTTCCGAATGTTATAGAACTTAAATGGTACCAAGATAATTTGGTCAAAGTAGTAAAAGTAAATAATTAAAAAATAAAATTAGTTATTGAATTATTACATTTAAAAATGTAATATTGAGAATAAACATGAGAAGTTTCTTTTTTAAAATAACTAGTTATCCTTCAACATGGAATGCCTAAGAAATATGAGAGAAAAATGAAAAAGTATTAAAAATATAAAACTGGGCAGTGGTGGCACACTCTGCCAATCCCTTGGCTTGGAAGGCAGAGGCAGGCAGATTGCTGTGATTTCACGACTTTTGAGATGCCTTGCTGGCCAGAAGCTGCAGTCTATCATGGTCAGGCAACTTTCTCTAAAGCTTGCCAACCTGATGATTCCTCCTGCACACACACCTCCATTCCCTACCACTGCCACCATCACAAGGGAGACTTCCTGTTCTCTACCAGCCCTTATGTGGAGAATTTCTCTGGTTCTGGAGGACTGGCCTTATCTAAAAGCTGTCTCTAAGCCTGGATGCCTGGTATTTCTTTAGTATGATTCTTGGCACAGTTTCAAGGAGCCTTCTCCTGCTGTACACGTGATAGCTTAGACTTGCACGAGGAGCTTTGTTATTGGACGCTGCCTTCACTTACAAAGTCTTTTAATAGGAGCGTGCCACTTAATACAAATTAGGGTTTGTCCCCAGAGTCCCCAGTCCTATATATCTCCTGCTCTCTGGGATAAAGCTGAGCTGATTCACTTAAGTCATATCCCAGAGGGCGATCACTCTTATGTTCACTGGCTGTCTAAGGACCTCTTTCATCACTTCTGCACCTTTGTTCTCACAGACTGCTGGCCATGCTGGCCAGGAAAATAAAGAACTGTGTGGCAAATGAGTGTGGAATACAGTCTAACACCCCATCGCGAATATTAATAGCTGAGAGGCCTGCATTATTCCTGAAGGTACCCAATACACGACAGGCTTATCAAGCTACAAATGTGCGCACTCTTATCAGCAGTTTTGACATAAAGAATCTCTCCCTCTCACTGTCTGCACAAACACAAAGACCGTTGATGAACTTCAGTGATCACTGTCAGCATATTCCTCACTAGTGTCACGTGAATTAGTACTGCGAACTCACAAATATTAAAACCTCTGCTCACCGGAGAGATGTGAGGTGGCCCCAATGACAAATACAGAGAAATTTTGTAATACGCAATTTATGCTTGACTTGCCTGTGTAATGAGGAAAAACAAGGGTTCTGTAAAGTGACTTTTGATTGAAAATTAACTGATTTTTACAACTATCTAATAGAAAATGGCATTCTGTAAAACTCAGACTTAAAATTGAAAGAATAGGGTAAATTAATAATTGGTTATATTTGTACACTGTGACAAAATGTTTAAAAATCGTTATCTATACATTATATTTAAAGTAAATGTAAATTGGTTTGTATAGTTGTTCAGCTTAGTTTGTGAAAAAAATGTTCGTTTATTTCAAGAAATATACAGGAGACGATCTACTTTTAATTTTCATAATGTTTGGAGCATGTTCTATCATAATAAATAGACAATCTTGAGAATAGTTTATAAAGAAGCAATTTTGAACATCAAATCTAAAAAAAAAATATGTTCAAACCACATTGAAAAGGAAAATAAAATAGAATGAAAATTAAATAATAAATCAAAATAACAGGTGCCTTAATCCGTGTAAGTTTTACTTAAATAATGTTTTTTCTTGACTATACAGATTGACTTAAATACTCTCTGAGGTATACACTCTTAGTCTTAGTTTTAGAATGAAGAACCCGGTACCAAGAGTGTTATGAGGGTCTGGGTTATACAGTCAGCAAATCTCAGACTGGAACCTCGGAACTCTTGTTGTTTATATGTCTGAGGCCAATCTGGAAGTGAAAAGTAGAGACTTTGTTTTCTCCCAAGGATCCAGGGATATCAGAGCTAACCAACAACACCAAACATGAGGTTTTCAAGCACAGTAACAGCACAACTATTTTATAACACAGTTTCTCTTAAAGCCGCTTTCCAGAATTTCTCTTAGAGACGCTGAAAATCACACATCTGTGTTAAGGTATCGTCTCTTCCACAAGGACTCAGGCATGAAACTCATCGGAAGAATGTTATTACTGTGGTTGATAAATTTCCTTGTAAATGAGATTGAAATAACTTAGAAAACCTGAACTTTTAAGAAGATGGTAGATGATGCCATAATGTAGAAAAGAAATGAAATTTTATGTTTAAAACTAGGTGGATAATATCAAAACACCTCACTAAAGCTTTGTAGTTGAGATCAAGGGACTTGTGGAGGGCGGCATTGCCAAGGTTGTCATGAGTGCATTCTGTCACCCTCACTAAAACAGAAAATCAAAACTGTTCTGAGTAAGTATGTTCTGAAGTGAAATTTTAAGTAAAAAGACTGCCCAAAGAGTTTTGCCAGAGTTTTTATCTGTCTCAAGTACCAGGGAGTCATTACTTTGACAAGAGTTAATGGCTTGATGTTTCAATATTTCCTTAACTGACGCTTTTAAGGTTTCTTTGCAGAGCAAATTGAGATGAACAATTGTTACGACAAAGTAGAGAAGTGTCGTTTTTATATATTCAGTCCAGCGGCTTGCTCTGTCCATTACATGATCAGGGCAGATCAAAGGACAATGTGTTAGCACTGGTAGCCTTCATTTCTCATCCTCTCTTTATCTTCATTCCTCACCCATCCTTGCCTTTTCCTCTTCTCTCACTGCTATAATTATCTTTATCTTTGCTTTATTTTGAAAAGGTGGTGCATCCCTTAATCTAGGCTGGCCTGGAACTTCCTGTGAAATCCAGCCTGACTGCAATATTGATTCAATTCCCATGTGTCTGTCTCCCATGTGCTGTGACACATACAAGCTACCCCACATAACTTTCCCTGTGCAAGCTTCAGTTTTATTGATTCTATTGTGAACATAAGTAACTTAAGAAGCACAAAGAGGGTGGACTATACAATGAATTGCTCAGCCTCGGCTGCAGAATAATCCCCTTCAAAAAGTCAGGAAAAAAAAAGGTGACTGGATCTTTTGTTTACAAGGAAGCATGCACATAAGTACATAGCTGCTATTTCTAACTATGCTCACTGGTGTGGTACAGAGAACAATTGCCCCCAGTAGCTATAGACCCAACAGCAAGCTCAATTTGCTCACGTGCCATGCTTGGACAAGAGCTAGAACAGATCAGACAACTCTTCTTACAAATGTGCTATTATCACACCATTGAAACACCTTCTTATTAATGTGACATTTCTGTGACATGCAAGACTGTGAGCATTTTCCTAATCATTTGCCTGTATTTTATTTTACATCATTATCAGTACTCAAGGATGACAGTCACCTTCCTTCAAGGCAGCCTCAAAGCCAAGTCCTGACCTCTACGGTTTATCTGCCACAGTGCTGACTGGGAACATAGGGACCAGCAAGAAGGGAGTACTTTCAATGCTTCTCTGTTAGCAGGGACTCTGTAAATGTGAAATTATTGCCTTAATTTGGTTTACTTACTATTTTTCAAGTGAATATGTATTATTGAGTAAAATAAACTTGTCTTGGAACACACATTTTTAAATTCTAGTAGCAATATAGGATACAATGCACAATGTAACATAACAAGACATGGAAAATAACATGCAAAGATGTATAAATAAAGTATGCAAAATAATGAGTAAGGATGTAAATATATAAAGATAGAGTAACTGTGCATCCTAGAGTTTATATTTAAAATGGTTTTGATCTTTGGAAATACTCTTAGAAAAACAAAGAAATACTCTTAGTAAGAAAAATAATTCTTTGAATTACTAAGTGTTGCTGGGATGCAAGTACGACACGTTAACTAAAGCATACGACTCTTCTGTGTCCAGGAAAGTTTAGTTCAGTTTTGTATGAGATTTTATTCAAGGCTGTTGAGAGGAGCTGTGGACAGGTCTGCTTTTCGTCCCACCCGGCTCCTGCATGGCTAACTTAGCCCCGGAAATAACAACACACAAATTGTATTCATTTAAACACTGTCTGACCCATTATTTCTAGCCTCCTATTGGCTAACTGTCACATCTTGATTAACCCATTTCTAATAATCTCTGTAGCACCACGAGGTGGTGGCTTACTGGGAAAGATTCAGCATGTCTGACCTGGTGGCTGGCTCCATGGCATTTGCCTCATTGCCCTCTTCCCAGCATTCTGTTCTGTTTACTCTGCTTACCTAATTTTTTGTCCTATCAAAGGGCCAAGGTAGTTTCTTTATTAAGCAATGAAAATAACACATAGACAGAAGGCCCACCTACATCATTTTCCCTTTATCTATTTAAACAAAAGAGGCTTTCACTTTAACATAGTAAAATTACATATAACAGAACAGTTATCGAGTAAGAATTGTAGTTACAATATTTATATCTATTTTATCTTTATCATAATAATGGAAAACTATAACTATAACTAACCATTCTTCAACTCCATCAAAGACTCCTGAAGGATATAATATTACCTAAGAAAACAAGAAGTAAGCAACTTCCAAAACTCTAGAAATGACAGATACATCTAGCTGCCTGCACAGTCACCCAAAGTTCCTCTGTACCATTGGGGCATCCATCTTCAGCCTTCAGGCCCATAGTATCCAGCAGACTTTTCCATGAAGCAGGAAATTTCAAAGACAGTTCAGTCACTATCTGCTGTGTCTTGCAGAATGCCTCGCAGACTCTTTCGTGAATCAGGAACCACAAAAGATCATCTCACCTTTAGGCAAGTTTAGCAGTCCTCTCTCTGCGGGTTCTTTGTGTCCAGTCTATGCAACAGTCCAGGCAAGAGCAGTTTCTTCCCCAAACGGCTAACCAACTCCATAAGGAGCCTCTTTGATGCCCATCTTCCTCTTGAAGTAGATTGTTTTGCCAGGAGCAGACGTGTCTCATTGTCATGAAAAGCCCTAAGTTATTAAAACATTAAATGCCATGTTCTTTGAAAGATATGAAGAATGCCTATCTGAAATATATCTATGCACATCTAGAAAATCAAACTAACATTACTACAAGCTTGACTATTATCAATGATTATGCATTAACAACCTATATTTTGATTATACATTACATTTTTAAATAAACTACATAATCACAATACTTCAATCAAGATCAGAAATATATATACATATAACAAAATTGACCTTAAAATCCATACCAAAGCAAATTATTCATATCTATATCATATCCCCCTTTAAATGTAAAAGAACATTTATAAACAATATTTGGGAATGTGGACGTAGTTATTTCTCTCCAAACTTCTTCCTGCTGTATAGGGGCGCTGTTAATTAGGTCTTTCATGGTAAAACCTATGTGCTAGGTTCATCTCAGTTGGCAGTTGAATGAAGTAATTTTTTGAGGGTGTTCACAACAACCTTTCAAGAGGGCGTGGTCTATCATATCATATTGGGATAGAAGCAATCCAAAGGGTCTCATCCTCTGTGAAAACAAAAGAAGAACTTTCCCAAAGCATCATAACCTTAGATCCAAATTTTGAAGTCAAGGTATTTTCAAAATATCTATCATGGATTAGTTCAGCAGCATTTATAAACAAATATCTTTTAGCAGCTGTTGCTCCTTCCTCAGCATTCAAACAATTCAAAGAGAGCATAATAACATACAGTATCAAGATTTTTTGTGTATTTTTCATCTTTATGTGGCTTTATTTTAACCTCTATTTCTTTTATTTTTACTTTTACTTTTTGAGACAGGTTCTCTGTATATCTTTGTCCTGGAATAACTCTGTAGACCAGGCTGTCCTTGAACTCACAGAGATCCACCTGTCTCTGCCTCCCAAGTACTGGGATTAAAAGTGTGTGCTACAATACCTTGAACTCCCAGAGATCTGTCTGTCTCTGCCTCCCAGGCACTGGGATTGAAGGTGGGTACTACCACACCTTGAAGTCACAGAGGTCAATCTACTTCTACCCCTTGAAGTCACAGAGGTCAATATGCCTCTGCCTCTCAGGCATTGGGATTAAAGGTGTGTACCACCATACCCAACTACTCTCTTTCTTTCCTTTTAACTTTAGGAACTTTAACTTTTAGCCTCCATATATTTTTAACACACTGTATACCATTTAGAGGTTTTCTTCATCTTTGAATCTATCTTTACTATATATCTCTCTTTTTCTGACCACACGAGTCTTCAAGGAGAGGATCAAAGCCATGGCTTTGATGGCTATATCCAGCCCATTCCTTAGCTTTTCAGCCTCATGGCAGAGGTACCACTGGAGCCATTTTTATTGCCTCAACTCTGAGGCATTTCAAGGTCTCTCCCAGCAAGCAAGCTGCAGCATTCTGGTCACAGACAGCATTCAAATCCTCCATAGTCGGACTGCCTGCCTGAAAGAGGCAGAGTTTGCCCTGGCAGGATTGCCCAGAAAGCCAGCGTTTTAATACAGCACAGCTTTTTTCCTGCTACGGCTGAAAATTGAAAAGTATGCATTCAGCTTTTCAGACCTTTTAAAAGAGCTGCAAAGTTTTGCAGCTAAAGCTGAGTCAGGAAGCCTCTCTTAGATGAGAGTGCTTACTTGCCTCTAGTAAGCAGAGCAGACCCGGGAAATTGCTATTACCAAGAAAATATGCTTCACTCTATTCTTTCCCAAGCTTTCTCAGGCTTTCTGTGAATTCAGTTATCCATGTCTGGGAGCCATTTGTTGTGAGGAGCTGTGGACAGGTCTGCTTTTCATCCCACCCAGCTCCTGCACGGCTAGCTTAGCCCCGGAAATAACAACACACAAATTGTATTCATTTAAGCACTGCCTGGCCCATTATCTCTAGAGAGTTAGTAACTGGCTAACTCTCACATCTTGATTAACCCATTTCTAATAATCTGTGTAGCACCACGAGGTGGTGGCTTACTGGGAAAGATTCAGCATGTCTGACCTGGTGGCTGGCTCCATGACATCTGCCTCATTGCCCTCTTCCCAGTATTCTGTTCTGTTTACTCCTCCTTCCTAATTTTCTGTCCTATCAAAGGGCCAAGGCAGTCTCTTTATTAAGCAATGAAAATAACACATAGACAGAAGGCCCACCTACATCACAAGGCTAACTGTAAGATTTACAGATGAATTCTGTAAAATACATCATTCAGTTACTAACTAACATTAGTGAAATTCATAGAAAACAAAAATCAATTTAATTTCAAATGTTTCCCGAGTAAAAAGTTATTTTTCTATTAAACATCCTGTTTGTGGAGTCCAACATTATGTATCTTTAGACTGATTTTTAAAAAGGCCAATACAAATAAAAAATAGCATTCTTTTTGACACATAGAAAGCAATACATGACCTCTCAATCTCTAGATATAAGTATACATACAAATGCAAGCACTGCAGCTATCAGCTGAAGAATTTGACATTTGCCGTTTGGGAGTCAAAGACAATGGCATACAGTCAAAAGATGACTGCTGTTGCAAGTTGTTTCAATATGTTTGTTTCAAAATTTCAAAAATGAGATAATTCAACACTGTGTTTCCAACCTACAGATAATAAGTTTTTCTTAAAAGGAAAGAATTAAATCAATAAGTGTTTAATTTCTCACGGGAAATGTTTCTCAATCTGCAGGGCCAGCTCAGACGATTAGATCAGCCAAATATAAAAGAATATAAACTCCTAGAGTGATAGTTGGAAAACCCCGTTAAGTGGAATCATTGGTAGGGTTCCCTGAATCTGAATTAAAGGGTGAACAGATCCACAGGCAAGAGTGCAGAAGCAGAGGCTTACAGCACCCCTCCCCCGTGGTTGCAAAAGAACGACTTTAAAAGAACACTCAGTTCTCTAATTCCTGACAAGTGTGACTCATTTTCACTTGCTTTAGATGGATGCCTTACAGGTTACAAATGGTTTTACTCCTCAGAGAATTTTCAAAAGACATGTGGACTCCATTATCTTGTGATTCTTTCCTCGCTCTCCATTAAAATAACAGAAGAAGATAATAACTGAGTGGCAGGGCTACACTGAAAGGAATGATTGATTCTGAACGCTGTTTGTTAACGCTACCTTCCAAACAGCAGGTAACTGTTCCGTTGCTTGATTCTCTTTTTCTTTGGCAAAGTACTTTTGTATGCATGTCATTAATATTCAAGTGCAAGCACATTAGTGAGCAATCCCCAATCTCAATTTGCAAATCTCTGTCTCACTTGGGTTTCCAGAAGGCACAATACAATTTACAGGACACGTTTAGCACTGGGTCACTAAATCTTTTAAGAGAAATATGGAGATATATTTAAATGCCTGTATATATGTATATTCAATTTTAAAAAAAAATCATGTCATTTGCGTGCTCAGTTTCAAGCACCATTGTGTTTTAAGCTCAAATTTATTCCATATTAATACCTAAATCTTATGCCAGAAATGGATTTTCTGATACTGTTTTGAACCTTATTTCTGTTAAGCTTTACACCTTCATAATCCCTTGTTTTCAATTCTGCTGGTTTTGACTTGTAAGATCTTTTGACATCCAAATAAATATTCCGCAGAATCGTGTCTAACTGAATAAAAGTCAGAGCATGTATAAGTGTAAAAAATAATAAAACATAGAAATGATCCAATAGACTTTTTATAAATTTGAATAATTTACCATCAGGATTAATCAAGAAGAATTTCTTAAAACCTAACCTAAACAAACATCTTACTTATTTTTAATGAAAGACCTTAAGGTATTAAATTAGCCTTCATGATATGAAGAGCTGCTGATTTTCTTTGTTTGAGTTCATCACCTAAGCTTCCCTTCGCCCCCAAACTTTGTAGGATGCCTTGGCACTGTGGCCCCCTCTTCCCAGAAAGAAAGCAGAATGGCACAAAAGGACTAAGCACTGGGAAATGGCAGAGCTCGGGCAATTAAAAACAGTTTTCCTACAAGCACTGTGAAAAATCCATGTCAAATCTTGCTCTACCTTTAGAAAAAGTCCATACGATGGAACAGCATAGCACCAAGGCATTCATCCCAATGAGAATAAAAGGGTTCAGAAAGGGAAGAGAGCAGGAAGGTGGAAAGAAGACAAAGCTATGTAGTTTTAGATCTACATCCACCATATCATCCATCCAATTAACTGGACAGAAGTGGTCAATACAAAAGCCCTGTTATATTACCTTGTCTTTACAGTGTCTAAGATATTTAAACATTAGCTCTTGCTGGATTGAAATAAGAAAATTTTTGTCTGGTCCAAGGTGATTTCTTTTAGTTTGTAGATACATTAGGGCTTCTGCAAGCTCAGGTTGAGTGTCTACAGTAATTTAAAGGACAGAAAAAGTTAACAAGAGTAGTATTTAAAACATACCAAGCTGATTGATGTTGAATGAAACTGCAGCAACAAAAATTCCAATCAGGTCATTTTGCTGCCCACCAAAACTTATGTAATCTTTTAAAAACAAAACAGTCATAATGGTTCTTTGTCAAATACATTCTCCCTCCCTCCCTTCTTCCCTCCTTCTCTCTCTCTCTCTCCCTTTCTCTCTCTCTCTCCCTTTCTCTTTCTCTCTCTTTCTTTCTCTCTCATTCCCTTCCCCTCTGCTTTCTCACAACTATTGTCAACAGTGGCTATAATCTCATGCAGATGAGATATTGATCTGTTGCCGATGTTCACAGAGAAGCCAAAGGGGAATCACATTACCAGCTTCAAACTCCATCAATCATAGTCCTCTTAATAACCTCACTTCAATGATCTCTCTTGGCATTAGATTATATTGCAACCATGGCTGGTCTCCAGATTTCAAAAGAAGAAAAAAAAAAGGTTCATTTTGAAGGGTACGTTTTGGGCCACCATAGGTAATTTGAATGAAAGGTCTCAGAATTTCCCTAGAACAGTAAGTTTTATTAAATTGCTTTACTTAATGTAACACACATTTAATTTTTTGAAGACTAGAAATAGAGCAGTGGATATGTGAATTTGCTTATAAACATAGGATCCTTAGCAGTCAATTTCAATATTTACAACTAGCACTTGAAAGTTTATACAGAACCTGAGTATACAGATTTGAATTATAGCTTTATGGTTTGCTTGTTTTTATTTTGTTTTTGTATTTTTGTCGTCTTCATTCCCTCCCACTAGACAGACACTTGAAAATTTACAAGAGGGGTAATATTAGGAAGAGAGAAGAGGTAGAACAAGGGGTGTAATAAATAATAATGAGAGGTTTGTAAGCTATCATTATTTCTGAAAATCCACCATTTTTCTGCTTTGGATTCACTAATGAGCTGTTGTTTCAAGTGCTGAGTTTCTTTCATGTAATCAGTTGAACTATTCTCTTTGGCACCGTGACAGACTAGGGAATAAAAGGGAAGATGTTGCAAACACAACAGACACTTTTCCTTTGGCTCTACTGTGTGATAATACTGACTCCACAACCTGAAATAGTCTCAGGGAAACCGATGTCCTTGCTGTCCAGTACCACCTGTACTTACCGGCTAGCTTAGCTGCCTACAGAGAAGTGGTTCTCAACCTGTGGGTCACGACCCCTGTATATAAAATGTTTGCGCTACAATTCCTAAGAGCTGCAAAATTACAGTTATAAAGAAGAAATGAAATAATGTAATGGTTGGGGGGGGTCCATCACAGCATGAAAAAAACTGTATTAAAGTGTCTCAGCATTAGGAAGGTTGAAAACCACTGTTACAGAATATTCTCTCCCAGAGTTCTTGGCTGAATTCAAATCTTAATTTTCACATTTCTTATTTAGGGTTTCTATTGCCATGAAGCTACAGCATGAGCATGGCAACTCATATAAAGGAAGACATTTAATTTATGCTGACTTTCAGTCTCTGAGGTTTAGTAAACTATCGTTATGACAGAAAGCATGATGGTGCATAAGCAGACATGGCGCTGGAGAAGGAGCTAAGGGTTCTACATCTGGATTGGCAGTCAGCAGGAAGTGAATGAGACACTAGGCCTTGCTTGAGCTTGTAAGACCTCAAAGCCCATCCCCAGTGACACAGGTCCTCCCACAAAGTCATATCTCCTAATAGTGTCACTCTTATGGACCTATGCTTGTCATTTTTGTTCAAACCAACACAACATTTAAAGGCAAAATAAAAATCTGCTGCGTAGTCCAGCTATACTTACTGTGATGAGTCCCTCTACAGTATATTTCTAACAAGTTCTGGGAGCTAGGTGGTCACAATGTATACAGTATTATTTGATTTCAGATAAGATGTGGTGACTTATTGGGAAAGGTACCTACTACAAGAATAATGATCTCTGTCTAATAATCAAGGACCCACATTTTGGAATGAGAAAATTTATTCCAACAAATTGACATCAATGTTATAATTTAAAATGGCATTAAATGTAATTTAGCAGTGGCAAGGACAAATCACACTGTACAACAAACTCTTATATTGGTTTATTGGAAAAAAGTGAGAAAGGGGGAAATGGAAAGGGAGAGATGCAAAGGACTTGCCTACAGTCCAATGTGATGGGAGTCTTTTCTCAGTTGTGGGTTTATCTTCTCAATAGACACTACCTTGCGGCAAATTGGTAAGAAACTAGCTCCTACAAAAGAAAAAGAGTTGTTTCTCTATATGATATGCTTGTGACTATTATTGCAATTCAGTAAAAATTTGCAGTAAGTCCAATAAAAACTATGAATCATTGAGTACAAATTTCAGATTCCACTTAAAGTATATGAGTATCTTTAAAATGTGTGTGTGCATATAGTGTCAAGAGATGATGCATTTGTCTAATAACAAACAAAATAGAATTGTATTGCTCTCATTATTACTTGTAAAACAAGCAGAACAAAATCTTTATACATTATTTTCAAAGCAAGTATACTTTGATTTCAGCAGAACACCAATTTACAGACTCATAAATGGTTACATGTGTTTGCGTGTATATATCCAATGTTGAATTCTTATCTCCAAACAATCTGGTTAGGTGAAAAAGAAGAACAGTTACTTCAGAGTGGGACAAAAGGCTCACTCACTGCAGACATGTTCAGAGCTTTCAGAGGACCTGGAAAGGGGTTTGATTCACAACAACTACACTAGGCAGCTCCCTAAGAAGGGCACTTGCAGTAACACATATCCCCATATTTACACATAATTAAAAATAATACAACCCTCAGAAAAAGAGAAATTGTTACTTGTTTTTAACCTTATTTTACTATATTAAGCATCCAGAGAAATTTTGTTTCAGAAATATTAAGAAACAGTTTTATTAATTTACTAACATTTAATATTTTTGAAACGTTGGTTATATAATTGATTTTATAGGTGGAAAATAACAGACTTGCTTTTCATATATGTATTATTATTTTCCTAAAATTTATAAATTAGACAAAATACTGATGAAATTATTTGGTTTTATATATATATATATATATATATATATATATATATATACATATCATACATCAAACTGTATTTTATTAAAAATTTAACATTTCATTTTGTAGTAAGTTTGTGGTATGTGTAAGTAAGTATGCTTGTGTTTTTGGCTATGATCCATATATGTGAGTGTGTATATATGTATATACACACTGAGAATCTTTCTAAGTTGCTCATTATCATTTTGTTACTTTTTTATTTTTTGAGACTCTTAATATAATTCCAACCTTTTCCTCTTTCCTTTCATCTCATATACTTTTTCTGACTCTACTTAAAATTCAGTCTCTTGTTTTGCATAAGTAGTTCCATGAATAGATGTGTGTGTGTATGCGTATATATTTCTAAAGATTACCTGCTTAGTCTGTAGATGACTTCTTGAGTATCTGTTTTCAAGGTTGAAAATTTGGTATTGCATAAACAATTTGTGTGCCTGACACTGGGGAAGACCATTTCTATCACTCTCAATATTCTTTAGTGGTCTATAGATCTTTCTGGAGGTCTGAAAGTCACATGGGCTTTTCCCCTGGCAACTTTTACCTGTCTATTGGTGTCAGCTTTGTTCAGCTCATTTATAGGAAGTCATGTTTCTGAGACTGTATTGGTGTGGTTTCTGACATTTCTAGAATCTTCAATCTCATATCAAGATCCCTGACACTCTGGCTTTTACAATTTTCCCATCTTCCTCCACATAATGTTCAATGAACTTTAAGTCAAGCAATTGTTTTGAAGATTTATCTGCTAGGACTGGGCTCCACAAGACTGCATTTTTGACTGCTTGGTTATTTGGTTGCTCCTTTCATTGTCTGTTTGTTTGATTGCATTTTATTTGTTTTCTTGAACAGCCTCCATCTGTTGCAAAGAGATGAGCAAAGACTAATAATAATTGCTCAAATGTTTTATCAAAATAAGTTTAAGAACTTCTTGCAAGTCTATTATATACAGAATTCTGTGTATAATACCAAAAGCAGAAATAGAAGCTTCTAAATAGTTTCAACCTCCAGGACTATCTATTCCACAAGCTTATGTATGAATGCACGTGTGTGAGGGGGTACATGTGTGTAAGCTATGTTTGCTTGCCTCATTTTTGTAATATTAGCATTACTATAAAAATCTAAGTTCTTAAACAGTATTAGCTCATAATATCCATTATTAAAAAATATTAAAAAAACCTCTCCTCTCTTCTTTACACACTGTTTAAATGTACTATAATCTTTATTCCAATAAAAGTCTTGCATTAAATTATTAATGTTTACAAGTCACAGTAATACTTTAATACTTTGAAAATATGCTGATTCACATTTTGTTTCAAAAAGAACAAAATTTATGTTACGAAACATTGAATATTTTCTTTAAAAGATGTAATATGCATACTGCTATACAGCATGAATTACATAGCCCATTTTTAAAGACAAAAAGCACATGTGGTTCATATGATTTGTAAAACTCCACGTTTGTATCTTGCGTGCTGGTAGATAGCGACAAGTACACAGAAATGCCACTTCATTTCTTTAAGTTTATCTTTTGCTCACCAGCAGCAGCCTCTTAGACTAGTTACTCATTCTGTACATGGTTCAGGTTCTTTATATCAGTAAAATCTTTGACAGTGTGGAGGGAAATGGATGAATGTGGCACAAATATAGGAAAAGTCATTCAGTGAATAACTAGCATACCAATACAATGAAAACCGTGGCACTATTTGTATGTTGGATTTCTTGACAGTCATGCTCTACAGAAGTTCGCTTGTGAATCTATCTCAACTGATTCTCTAGCAAATTCTGAGGAGAATTCTATGGCCTTCCATAATGATCTAGCATTGATATTCGTTTTGTATCCTTTTAATTATCATATCCACTATTTATCTAATAGATGTGATTCAGGGAAGGACATTTGTGATTTTGGCAGGCAGCTCTTTTATTATTATTATTATTATTATTATTATTATTATTATTATTAATTTCTTGGTCTATGACAGAGGCAAAGAGAAGAACAGCCCCTGCCACTGGAAAAATAACCCTTGAAGCCAGATGAGGAATCTGGTGGAAGCAGGTGGCGGGAAGGGGCTCATCCCAGCAGTCACCGCACCTATTATTTTCTTTGTTTCTATCCAAGTTAAAGTGAATCATGTTGTGATCTGTTTTCTTTTGCTAAATCTAAATTCTATAATGACTTTAGAGGGAACTGTGATCGTGAATAGAAAGACAAAAAAAAGGAATTGCATTTTCTTCTGTGTCTTATAGCCTTTTCATTTAGTGCTTATTTTCTCTGTTTGCTCCTTCTTCAAATGCTACAGGTATGTAAAAAGCAATCAGACATACTTTATCTGAACTATGACTACTGTGTATTTACTCAGTGGGAAGGTTTTGTTTTAGGTACCGTTTAGAATCTCTTTCATTCTGGTTATCATAAAGATTATAGTTTGGGGAGCTATTTCTGAGCAATCTGTATTTTCATATTCAGCACTGGCCATAGTTTCTATGAGACCAGGCTCAACATTGTCCATCCAAACAATTTCTGTTCTTAGATAATTTGAATCCAGTAAGTAGGCTTTGTAATAAAAAATTGCCAGTTCCTTATTATTAAAAAGCTCTGTTCAAAACTACTATACAGTTCTATAATTATATTATCTTTTAAAATTTGGAGCTGAAATATTCTGTAAACTATTTTAATAACTACAGAGTTAAGAGTCGAGTTAGGATCTTAACATTTATTTTAAAATTTGTATGATATAACTTATAGTTCTTTGTATTGCAACGTATATTTGTCATTTATATCAGGAATTATAAGATATGTATTTATGAATAATTTTATTATTCTCTCTAAATTAATTAGCCTCATAATTATTTTAATATTATTATTATGAGATAAAGCTATATACATTACTATAATATTTGCATATAAGCTTACCAAGGTTTTTTTAAATTTATATATTTTTTTTTATTTCTCACAGCAACCCTAGTTCTCCCTCCCTTCCCTTCTCCTGCCCCTATATTCTCCCATCTCACCCCCATTCATTCCTCAGAGGGAGTAAAGGCTCCCTTGGGTAGTCAACAACATCTGGAATACCAAGTTCAGGAAGGACCACGCCCCTCCCCACTATATCAAGGCTGATCAAGGTATCCTACCATCAGGAATGGGCTCCAAAAAGCCAGTCATAAACCCAGAACAAGTCCTGGTGTCACTGCCAGCCCCTGTCCCCCTCCTCCCCGCAAACAAATCAAGCCACAGAAGTGCCACCTACATTCAGAGGACTTGGAATGGTCCCGTGCAGATTCACCTGCTGTCAGGCCAGAGTCCTTGAGCTCTCGCTATCTTGGGTCAGCTGTTGTTTCCCCAATCATGATCTTGACATCCTTTCCCACCCTGCCCCATGCTCTAACATCTCTTCCCTTCTCTTCAACTGAACTCCAGGAGCTCGGCTTAGTGCTTGGCTCTGGATCACTGCATTTGCTTTCATCAGTTACTGGATGTAGGTTCTATGATGACATTTGACAATTGGGGTAGTCACTAATATGATTATAGGGAAGTCCAGTTCAGGTACCCTTTCTACTATTGCTAGGAGTCTCAGTTGGGGTTCTACTCATGGATTCTTGGGAATTTCCCTAGCACCAGGTTTTTTCCTAATCCCATTATGGATCCCTCTAATAAGATACTGCTTTCATTGCTCTCCCTCTCTGTCCCTCCCCAAACTCAGCCATCACAATCCCTCATGTTCCCATCCCCCATTTCCTAGGTTTTACCCCACTCCCAGTGTACCCAGGAGGTCTTAACTATTTCCCTTTCCTGGGGCTTTACATGTGTGTTCCTCTAGGGTTCTCCTTTTCACCTAGCTTCTCTGGGATTGGGGATTGTAGCCTGGCTATCCTTTCTAACAAGAAGCTTTAATAATTTTAAAATAAAGAGACAGATGAAGTGCCACTTATTTATAACCATTTAGTATGCAAGCATATCCTCGTATTTATAACTAAATCACTGAGTAGATTTATTTTACTGTTTTGTTTTAGCTACATAAAAATGATTTAAAATATATGAGAAGTGCAGTAGAAACAAATCCACCTGCATGTTCCAGGTAGTTTCTCCGAGCCACCCCTCCAAAATACTCACTGATTTCCTAGAGGAGAAATTTTACCTTAAGTTTTATAAAGGTATATTCTTTAAAGAAACAAATATCTCTGCTATGGCACTCAAGATTGAGAAAATTAAGTTTATTTGTCTCTTCTTTCTTCACTTGTAAAATGGACAAAAATACCCACCCTCCCAACCCTACTGGTGAAAGAAGCAGAAACAAAATGTTTTCTGAGAGACTTCCCTTACTCCTTCTGAAACTTAAGAACAAGTGGCAGAGAATTCATGGCTCTTGTTATGATGATGGCACAGAGTATAAATTATATAGAGAACCCGTAAATGCCTTTTTTTCTCAGATAAAATTTTATTGAGGCAAGTTTGTTCTTTTTGTTTTTTGTCTGTTTGTTTATTTTGTAAGAAGAGTCCATTCTTAGAATTCTTCATATAAACAAATGTAGGAAGTTTGAAGGTTTTGTGACAGGAATAGTAGAGTCTACTATGTTTATATTTCTTATTTAATTTAGCAAAGTTGAAAAATTGAAATATTCTAGACAATAAAGTATAGAAGCTGATAGTTACATGTCGTCTAAGTGTTTGATTCAGGTTAATAAGTATGGTCCTTCAACATGTAATGTTATAAATAAATTAATAAATCTATTATCACTCATTAAAGCAGATGGATAAGATAAAATTGCATTGCTTACATACAAGCATTTCATGGAGGAAGAATATTCCACAAAATAGTAGCCACTTCACTCTACCCTTCTACATAAGTGATTCCCATATTTAATCTCTATGAACCCATAAAATCAGTAAACCTCTTATTGTGATAACTTTAAACCATTTTGACCCTCGCTGAATTTTATTACGTCCTGTGGTTTTTCCTTTAGTTTTAATACTTTGGTAACTCTCACTTATTTTGAGGTATTTATTTGACATAATGCAGCTTCTTAGTCATATTTATTTACATTTTATGTTTTAAGTAGCCCCATATCATATACCAAAAATAGTCAGGCATTGTGTGGCTGCATTGTACCTTTCCTTTTGCTGGTGAGCATTTTAAGTAACATTTTCTACAGCAGTTCTGCAGCAGGAAACTTAATAGAGATGCTGTTTCCATAACAACAAATAGGATTTGAGCAAAAACACAATGCTCAGTGGTTACTGTTCCTCACAGCAGGTGAAAGCAGTTATTCAAAATTACAAGCAGCATGACATTGAAAAAAAATAAATTAAAGCAAGGAGTGCTAAGAGCTCTGTTCCATATTTAGTAAATGTTTAACTCATAAATGCTTGAGGGGGCAACTGTAGGATCCCACTTTAAGTAACATTCCCTTTCATATCATGACCTAACAATGAAGAATAGACATGGACAATCATTTCACAGACATTAAGAGTCTTGTGAGACAGGAAAGCACTAACGGTGGCATATTACAATATTTGCTAAATTAACCAGCGAATTATACTAGGCAACTATTTATGTAAATTCTGTACTTCTCACTGTTGAAAGTAATTGTGTCCAAATTGTCTTTTAGTTCATGTTCTTCCTTTAAATTATTCAATAATAAATTTATTTCTAGGAACTAAGTTTCTCCTGAGTTAGTTTCTAGCTATCAGAGGTGAAGTCAGGAACTCTAAGCTGGCCCGAAGGATACCAGAGCTGTCCCAGACTACAGTAGAAGCTTCTCTTACTTCACAGTTACATATATTAACTCAGTGGGCTTCTTTGTTTAGAAATGTACATCCTTTAACCAATAGTAGCTTCATTTGCCCAAATAGAACAATAAAATTTTGTTTTGGAAATACAGGACTATTAAAATAAATGGTATGCTATAATGCCTCAAAATAATTAGAATACCTTACAGTAACAAATTCACAAGGAAAACTTCATAAGATTTGGAAGAAAGAAGATGGTTTGAATATAGAAAATAGGAGATTCCACAGCCCTGAATAAATCTACTTGTCAATCATTAGAAGTGGGAATTCTGATCTATGACTAATTTCACAAAAACAGTTTCAGGTTTGAAAATACAAGCAACTGCTGCGGAGTACTTATGTAAAAATGTATATGGCAGACCATTGAGAAAAAATGGGCAGGTGTTGAAGGCATCTGTTTTGTAGCTATGAGAAAACAAATTGTGCTTCAAGCCACTTAAGCCAGGAAAGAACAACGCCTTGATTGAAACTATTAACAGAGAGACATGCTAAGCCAAAGACAGACTCCCGACAAATGGTGGCTGTGAGTTTTAAAAAAACAATGACTATGGTTGTGATATGTGTGACAATTAGTTTTGTTGCAATAGAAATATGTCCAAAAAGGTAACTCGATCTACTGTAGGGTTACTTTAATCATACGGAATTTGATGTCAACCTTGGCACCTATGTATCAAATTGGATGAGCATAACACTCTAATTTATTATGCTCTACATATCTCACGGTGAATAAAATATACATTATCAAACAGAATTTAATTGGTTAACGTTGATAAAATAAATTCTGGAAAAAATAAAGTCATAATAATGTAAGAAGGAGAGCTAGAGAGATGATCTAGCAGTTAAGTGTGCTTTCAGTTCTATTGAGGACTGGAACATGGATCCTAGTACCCAAATTAGGTAGCTCATTAGAACTATAAGTCCAGCTCTTAAGGATCTGAATCCCCTTTCTGAATGTCACAGACTTGATTCCATTAATAAAAATTAAAATACAATTTTACAAATGTAAAAGGAGCGTATTACCTCAATTACAAGGAAATCTCACACTTTATTTCATAAGATTATACTGAAAATGTAATTTTAGTTGCTTCCTAATTTTTGATTAATTATCCTCTATTACAAATATAGGTCACCAAATACAAATCGACACTATCTAAAAACATCACTAAATGCATGTTGGATGTTTAAAATATGTGCTTAACTTGAAGCCAGTCAAAATGTGTTTTAAGAAAGAGGTAGGAAATAGTGCCTGTAAAACAGCATTAAACTTGAGCTGTGCAGTGGTGATGCACACCTTTAATCCCAGCACTCAGGAGACAGAGGCAGGCAGATCTCTGTGAGTTCGAGGCCAGCCTAGGCTACAAGAGGTAGTTCCAGGACAGACTCTAAAGCTACAGAGAAACCTTGTGATGAAAAACCAAAAAAAGAAAACAAAAACCAAAAAAAACCCATCATTAATCTTTATTACAAAGTACATAATTGTATACGCTGGCATTGTTATCCAAAGAATGAAACCAATCTTAGATTTCTTCATTGTCAAGAAGTCTGACCTAATGTATCATTTTATCAGCATCCAAGTCTCTAAATATCTTTTCCAGCAAACTATTCTTTGAAACACTGGAGAACTGTATTTTCAAGTTCATGATCAGAAGACTTCTTATATGTCCTGTGAGTGTATAACACAAAAAGTCAAGTTTTATAGTAACCAACATTATGATGGCTTGAATGAGAAATATTCACTTGTCCCCAGTTGGGCGGCAGTGTTCAGGCAGGGAGTGTAGGCTTGCTGTAAGATTGAGCTTACATAGCCCCCCTCTACTTTTCATTCACCCTGCTTTGTGTTGCAATTAAAGATAGAATCTCTCAACTTCCTGTTCCAGCAACCAGATAAGATGCCTCCACCAAATTTATGTAATTTTGCTCAGAAAAAAATAAGCCCAAATAAATTTCTCTAGAAGTTGGCTTAGTAATGATATTCAACAAAAGAACAGAAAAGTAAGTAATGTAAATATGAAAATTTGAAAATAGACTTCCAAGAAAAATACAACTTAAGGAACTAATTCAATTACTGTTTATTTGAATACATGTGTTCACTCTTGTTTTGTTAAAGTTTATATATTATCTAGTTTTCATTATTTTTTTAAGAATACACAAGTTGATTGACACAAATTTATTCTATTTATTTATTCATTAAAAATTTCCACTTCCTCCCCACCTCCCTTTTCCTCCCCCTCCCCACCTTCCCCTTCCTCTCTAGTCCTAAGAGCAGTCAGGGTTCCCCACCCCGTGGAAAGTCCAAGGTCCTCCCCACTCCATGCAGGTCTAAAAAGGTGAGCATCCAAAGATACCAGGTTCCCACAAAGTCAGTCCATGCAGTAGAATCAAAACCCAGTGCCATTGTCCTTGGCTTCTCAGTCAGCCTTCATTGCCAGTCATATTCAAAGTGTCCAGTTTGATTACATGCTCCATCACTCCCAGTCCAGCTGGCCTTGGTGAGTTCCCATTAGATCAGTCCCACCATCTCAGTGGGTGGACGCACCCCTCGTGGTCCTGGATTCCTTGCTCATGTGTTCCCTCCTTCTGCTCCTCATTTGGACCTTGGGAGCTCAGTCCAGTGCTCCAATATGGGTCTCTGTGTCTATCTCCATCTATCGCCAGATGTAGGTTCTATGGTGATATGTCAGATATTCATCGTGGCTATGGGACAAGGACAGTTCATGTACCCTTTCCTCTGCTGCCCAAGGAACAATCCGGGGACCTCTCCTTGGACCTGGGAACCCCTCTAGAGTCAAGTCTCTTGCAAACCCTAAAGTGGCTCCCTTAATTAAGATATTTACTTACCTGCTCCCATATCCACCTTTCCTCCATCCCATCCATCCCATTCCCCCAAGCTCTCCCAAATCTTCCTCTTATCCCTTCTCTCTACCCATTTCCCCTTACATCCACCCCCCAACACCTCCATGCACCCAAGTTTTGCCTGGCAATCTTGTCTACTTCCAATATCCATGAGGATAACTATCATACTACAAAAGCATTTGTTCAACTATGTTCATAGCAGCACTATTTGTAATAGCTAGAACCTGGAAACAACCTAGGTGCCCCTCAATAGAAGAATGGTTAAAGAAGGTGTGGAACATATAAACATTGGAGTTTTATTCAGCGGTAAAAATCAATGACATCTTGAATTTTGCATGCAAATGGACAGAAATAGAAAACGCTTTACTGAGTGAGGTAATCCAGACCCAAAAAGAGGAATATGGTATGTACTCACTCATAAGTGGATTCTAGTTATAATTAAAGGACATTCAGCCTATAATTCGTGATCCTAGAGAAGCTTAATAAGAAGGTGAACCCAAAGAAAATCCCAAATTTATTTATAAACAGTTTATTCTGGAATATTCTGAGATATCTAGATGTAATCACAGCTCAAATAAGTTCCCAGAACACAACTAAAAATGGATATTATTAAACTAAAGGCAAATATATGTTAAAGTGCATTTGACTTCAATCAGTTTTCACATTGTCTTTAACTGTGACAAATCATACACTTTCCTAAAAGAAAATGACAATGTAGCAACCAGAGGCTATTATCAGTCATATATTCTCAGTTATTTTGTGGCAAAGTAAACTACGGTAAATTCAAGAAATACAGCATTGTGTACATCCTTGAAAACAAGCTTGGAATAGAGGCTTCATAATTGCATCAGAGCAGATAATTAGGCAATTAGAGCTATTAAAAGTTGACAAAGCACCAAGCCTGGATGAAGTATGGTTCTGTTTTCTAAAAAGAGAAGCCAGGGGAAATGGAAGATCTCCAGAGAATTTGTTCAGTAGTGTTCTGTGAAAGGAAGTTGTGCCTAAAGGACAAAAGTGGAAGTGTAATAACCCTGCTGCCATCCTCAGGATTTAAGAAGAGATTAAATTTTCTGGAGAGGCAAAAATCTCATATCATTTGCACAAATTTGTTAAATGCATTAATAAGGTGAAATTATCTTTGCAAGATATGTAATTGGATAAAAACACAAGTTGAAAATAAAACAATGGAACTAATAATTTAATTTCCAGAAGGCAGCTGAGGCCTTGGCGTACACCAAACATAAATCTGAAGCCAGGAAGAAAACAGATTATAAGGGAGATTATATTTTAAATATGCCATAAACACAACAATGTAACTGAATTTTGTAAGTGAATAATGCAAACTGTAAGCAGAGCAATTCAAGAACCCTTAGCTCCCTGACCTGCTTGTTAAATTCAGGATCATCATATATGGTTTGAGATTATTGCAGCTTCTCCATTTGACAAATGTAATTGCCGAGAGTGATGAGAGAGGATATTGGGCTGCTGCTTTGGATTCTATTGGAAAGTATTTAGGAACTAGCAGATGGTACATACATTCTGAGGTTGAGAAGGCTAAGAAGGTAATGAGATTGGGGACCAAAAACAATTACAGTGCCTTAAGTCTCCAGTGCAGCATAATTGTGGTTGTAAAGTAGGCAAAACAACTGTGCTTAATGTGCTCATAATGTGGTCAGAAGATCAAGAAACAAAACCTGGAGGTGTAGACTCTAAAAGAATGAGTCAAATGACTGCAGAACATTCTCCCCATCTATTTGCTAGAAAATTCAGACAATAAATATTCAGTCATGCCAAATGAATAAATGCCGTGTCAACACAATGCTAGCAAATAAGAAATATGTATGAAGCAAAAGGAAATGACGTCACTACTCATCAAATTCCTGAAGAATACAGAAGATGATTTGATTGGCAGAGAAAGCCTAAAACTTCTTTGACTATGAAAAGAAAATAAGTGTGCCCTTGATAGTGTTACTAGGTACACTATGTATGAGAAATCACTTTTTAATAGATAAGAACTTGATGCTAAAGAAGTTTCAAAGGGAATAATGATGTTTAAAACAGTATTGGAGACAATATTCAGGCTGAATATATTAAAAAAAGAAAAGTAGAATAATCTAACATTTTGCCTAGGGTAATTCTTTGTTGTGAGTCACTACTAGTAACGAGAATCTCTGTTTAATTTTCTTGGAAATGTAGTACATAGCAGGTCTATGCTTATTTCATCACAAAAAAATTATTGAAAAGCATGGCGAGCATCAGGCAGTCTATACATGCAAAATCAAAATAATTCTTATAAAACAAAATGTATTATATTATATTGAATATTATATATTGTTGGGCCAAAATTGTCTAAGGGTCTTTACCTCAAAAGCTACAGGAAAGAAAAAAGCCTGGCTTGAGTTCAGGGCCTATACTTCGAGTCCTTTAGGACAAAGAAAATCCTGGTTCAAGTTTAAGTGAATATAAGACAGCAAAAATAGATAGATGCCCCTCCAGCCAGGAGGAGGGTTTGGCTGCCTCTCATTGGCTAGAGTACCTCCACATCACAGGATGTCATTTAACCTTTACAAGCAAATGCTCACAGTTATAAACTGAGTTCCTGGTTTGACTAGACTCCCTATCGCATGTGATTGTCCTGATTTGCGGGGTAGCAGAATGAATGGGTAGCGCACTCACCTTTCCCTGGGGAAAAAGGTGGTTCAGGAAGACTAGTAATACATATGGTAAATTTATGTAATAGGTAAAGATTTAACGGGAGAAATAAAAAAGATATCATTTAAATTTCCAAAGGTGAAACTAATATGCCAATTTCTACTTGTTCCCTGTAGAATTGTTCAGTGTTCTTCATGATATAGTCATATTCTTGCACTTTTATATGAAGTCACAGCATCTTTTCTTGCCAATGCATGAACAACCTTAAAATTATAATGATATTAAAATTGCATAAATGTTTTAGAGATTAGTAAATAAATAAAGAAAAAAGTCTGACATATTGTTCTAAATGAGAAATACAAAGAAATGAGACAGGAGGATTAGGTTGAGATCTGGACAAGGGATTGTTTTTAGAATTTTTGCTTATTGTTCAACAACCCAAATGGGGATTTTGAGTGTCTGATGCTAATGTAGGCCATAGAGATAGTAAAAATTAATAAAGAAAACTGAGTCAAATGTGAATGACTTAATTGAATACTGTGTTATATAAGACTCGATTAATAATATGTAAAAGTTAAATGTATTATAGATTTGTGAATTTTGGTAATTCAAATTACCAAATTTTGGAAATCAAATTTTGGAAATCAAAGTGTAAGAAAAGCTGAGCGACACAATGCAATTCCTGTAAAAAAAAAAATCAAATTGAATGAGAATGGCTCTTCTCCAAAGTGTTCATGGTACTGGGAACAGAAAACTTTCTTATGGATCATGTTAGAATAAAAAAAATCATTTCTCTAAAAATATTAGTGAATAAGAAGAGTAGAATACTGCTATAAATTCAGAAAGGTAACAAAAAATTTAAAAATTAGACTTTCACCTAAGATTTACAGACTTTAAAAGTTAGGTATATTAGACCGTGTCGTATTATTTTCACAATTTCACTGATCAAGGAGGAGATAAATTAAACAAGGAAGTTTACTTCAAATCTACATTTCTTTTTTTAAGCTATTACCTGATAGCTGATAGATGGTCCGTATGCCTCCTAAACACCTGTGAATGTATGCTCCCCCATGAAGTTGGTAACCAAAAATTCTGACTGCAAAAGGAATTGAACGATTTGCATGATTTGAAATTTTAAAAAAAGTGTTTAAAAAAGTGGAAAAGTTAAAAGATAAAGACACATAAAACTCAACTCCAAACATTAAAGCAAACAACAATGGGGGGGGGAAAGTGACTTCCTGTATATGAAGATCACAAAATTAAATATTATACTTCTGGTTGGCAAAATGGACAATTTTTGCTAGCTGGTTATATAGATAGCTCTTTTGAGTACATTTTGATTAGGTAAATGTTTGTCTTTATCACTGGAATGGTGTGAAAGTGTTAGTAGGAAGTAATATCAAAAGAAGATTTAATATTTTCATATGGTTTTTATTTTCCAGCAAACAAATTGGAAAAAGTATATTTGAGGAAGACATATAATTCTCATATACCTAAACATTATAGTCTATCAGTGTCAATTCATATATTCTGAGATTGCTTTACTTTTATAGGATAAAAGTTTTCTCTTAAGTTTAATAATAACTTTAAAATTACTGAAGTTGTTCATTCGTCCTTTATAAACATTAGCCTCTCACGGAAGTGGAGCAGAGGGTGACTATGTTCCATCCAGAGTAATAGTTTAGGTTTCTTTCCAGTTTTCGTTGTGACCTTAAAATAGTCTCAATCACTTTAGCTGTCTGCCATTTCAGTGGAAGAGGGAAAAGTTGAAGAAGAACAGTGCAACATAAAACAAGTCTGATGGACTAATGGGTGTGGCTGACAGGGTGACATGGAATTCTACTGTCCTTAGAGGAACAGAGTGCTCTCTGGAATTTCAGATGAAGAAACCCACCATCAAAACTTTTGCATGCATAATGGTGAAAGTTTTATACTTTCCTTGAACAGACCAAACCACACATTCTCCTTGCTTCCCTCGTAATGACTCGGTTTCCTGGTTTTCACAGTTTGCATGTCAACTTGTGGTTTCTTGATGCAAAGTTACTGTAACGATATTGATTCTGTTATTATGTAACCAGGAGTTTAATTATACTATTGAGTAAACTAAGACATTTAAAATAGATGAGCCAGGAATAAGAGCAGAAGAATCCATTTAATTTATTTTCAAATGGTTTAGAAAAGGAGATCTAGATGGCCTTTAGATTGAGTAACAGCAAGTATAATTATCTGTTGCTGGCATTTTAATCATTTTGGCTTATTTCTGTTTTATTTTGGGTACAACTACACTACCTAAAAATAACATATGATAAAATATATGATCAGTGGAAGTTTCAATGATCATCTAGGACTAATTCATATTTTACAATAAATAATATTTTAAATATCAAAGTCTTTAATTTTTTACAATCAACAAATAGTCATTTCTGTACGTAAAGGTACATCCACAGTGTTAATGATCTTTTCCCATTTGGGATAATGGTGAAATTTCAAAGCGTCAAAGGCCAGCTAACAAAAAGCCAAATACCAGACATGACAAGCTCTCTTTTAAGGTTTTGGTTAGGGCTAACAAGAGACGTCTGAAACAGGCATCCTGTTTCTGTTGTCCCTGGTAATCCCCTAAAGTGGAAGGCAAGACCCAATTGCTGATGCTACCATGCCCTCCAGACTTAGGGCCCAGAGATCCCTGACCTGGAACTGAGCTGAGTTCTAACTTCCAGACGACTCACTTAGATAGTACTAGAGTGCACCATACAAGCTTCTAAAGTAAAGATGCTACCAACAATGCCACCCAATTATGATGATTATGAATCACATCAATGATCAGACTGGCATTACACCTAAGAGTTTAATAATGACATACATACTTTCATGATAAACATCAATTAACTGATTAGACTTCAGACCTGTCCAATAAAAGAGAGATCATGTCTCTTATTGGAAGTCTAGCTAACTGCTCACTGCTAATGTATTCATGGTTGGTAGGGGGGATATACAACCACTAATTAACCAAACTAGCATAATCTATGACAACAATTTGTCAACATTTGTCCTTATACCCTCAGATAAATGTAGTTTTTGGCTCTCATTCAGAAAACATCTCTATGGAACAGATGGAGACCACTATAGAAAATCACAATCAAAATGCATAGTTGTAAAGCATGGGTTCATTGACATTACACTACAGCATGTAAGGCTCAGGAAGGGTTGTGGATGAGGAGGAAGAAAGATTTCAATCTCAGAAGATAAAGAATTTTACTGTGAGATTCTGTATTTTAGTGATGTCAGAAGCTACACCCATAAAGTCTCACCAACATGACTGTCAAAATGTGATTTGAGCAAGTACAACACTAATGGACATGTCGAAGTAAACGAGAAAATCCCATGAGGTCTCACTCATACACAAAGAAGTATAAGAAATAAGGGGAGTTGGAAATGGGAGTAGTGGTTTCCAAAGGGAAGAACACACAAATGCTTAGCCCTGAAAAAGTATATACAAAAATATACATTAAAGAGACGAAGGAAATTGCATTTGGGGATATATATATATATATATATATATATATATATATATATATATATAAATGTGCATACAAAAACAATTAAAAACAAAGAGGACATTAATTTAAGGTAAAGAGTAGAAAAATATACATATATTTTAAATATATAATATATATTATATATATTATAAATATATAATATATATATTTATACCTTAAATATATAATTTAAGGTAAAGAGTAGAAAAATATACATATATTTTAAATATATAATATATATTATATATATTATAAATATATAATATATATATTTATACCTTAAATATATAATTTAAGGTAAAGAGTAGAAATATATGGAGGGAGGTACAAGAAAAGTAAGTGCTATCATTATATTATCATCTCAATGATTAAAAAATAGAAATCTGAAGAAGAAAAAACAGAAACATTGAAATAATTTGTTCTATAAAATTTGGGGAGAAATAAAACAAATGGCTTGTAGAAGCAAGGGGATGGGAAACAGAGGAGTTGGTTTTGATACGTTATTCACCACTGTGTTGGTGACACTGCTCTGAGCTACAGTTCCTTGCAAAGCATGATTTGATTTCCACTGGCCTTCTGAGTCACATTAGGACAGTCTTTGCTTAGATTTTCAAACAAATGTTGAACTTCTCAATGATGAGAAGAATTTTGCTGAGCATGTGCATCCTTAGTACAAGAGTAATTTTTCACACATTAGATACTGAATGGCTGTTCTTTATTCCTGATATTAAACAATGATAGAACTGGGAAAATGGAAAAGAGAAAAATAGTACACTAACTCTCATCATGGTTCTTCATTTGCATATGCTACTGAAAATATGAGTTGCATGAGTCACACATGGAGATGACATTCATTTCATTTCAGATTTATCAATTCCTTGACCTCAGATAGCTTATTCTTTGCAGAATTTCAATGATTTTATTATGGGTTAAGACACAATTTTGTTTAAATGCATATAATACACATCTTAAAATAACAGTTTACATCATCATTTCTTCCCTGAATAGCCTGAACTGTTCTACTTTCCAAAGCACTATTACCAAATTAACCTTTCTCTAAATGCAGATGCTTAAATAGCTAAAACTTACCCTGTGGCAGACATTGTTCTAAGTTTTTTAGAATGCAATCTTTCACTACATTTTTAAAATTTCTTAGCAGATAACCTTTACCTTAAAGGAAAAAAGAAACAAAAAGCAAGTATATCTATTGTTGTTACTTTTTAATAATTTAAAACTTAAGAATTCTTGCAAAAATAACAGAAGGAATTTCTGTATACTTTTTAATACAAGCTTCCTCAAATTAATAAGCTGTAAGAATAACTTTAGCCACTTCTCTGTATAATATTATATATCCTCTTTGTGCTTATACCTCAGGCATCACATTTTTTTTTACCCAAAATTCAATACATACTTATAAATTTTATTTTTTATTAGTTTGGTAGTTTCAACATAAGATAAGGTTTTGTGCGACGTATTTCCAATTATTTCTAATCTTACTTGACTCTCTGTTCACAGTTCTTCCTCACAGTATGGTGTTGGGTTTATGTCTTGTGTAAATTTCAAATAATTTTCTTTTTATTTTATTTTTCAGATCTTGTGTGAAATATACAAAGCCCAATACAATTTCAAAGTGTCCATATTTATATGCAATATTATTCATAACATCAATATTTATTAACTATATTTCTCCCAACCTGGTTTAATATCACAAGCCTCACTGGGTTTGCTTATAGTTTAGATCACTGATAGATAAATGAAAGTTGATCTAAATCTTTTATCTACA
This sequence comes from Myodes glareolus, assembly GCF_982192425.1. Lineage (NCBI taxonomy): Eukaryota > Metazoa > Chordata > Mammalia > Rodentia > Cricetidae > Myodes > Myodes glareolus. The sequence goes on along the minus strand of NC_142026.1, from coordinate 41,533,852 downwards.
ATATACATAAGTTGTATATTTGCTTTCTAAACTTTTAACTGAAATAGAATTATATCAGTTTCCCCTCCATTCAACTTACCTATACCTACCAAAATTAAATTCATTCTGAGATGTGTAGTACACTAAATCCAAAACCAAAAATTTCAATTTTTGTTCAAAAAGTATTCACAGAACTTAAAATAACTGAATATATAAAATAGATATAAAAATCAAAAACTTACTTACAAGAAACCATGAAGAAACTTATTTTTAAAATAATTCTTTGTTACTTGCATCATTTTCCCATTCACTAGGGATTAGAGTAAACGTTTATGCCTAGAAAATGAAGATGCTTCTTTGCTTGACTCTAAAGTATAGAGAGAATTCTCAGTGCTTTTAACTGCGGACTAATAATTTGATTGCACCATCAGCAGAGTTTCATGTAATAACATAGTTTAAAATGATAAAAGTATTTCAAGTTTTTAAAAGGCTGTCATTGGCTCAAACCAAACTCCATGGAATAATACACAAGAGATATAAATTAGCAGTCCAAATTTTTAAAATCAAATGTTCTAACACAATACTATTTAAAGATATCAAAATTTGATTTTTAATACTGAAAAGTGATAGTAAAAAATATCAAAATATTCATGACCCATCAGTGAGGTCAGGAAATGGCTTATCAGGTCTTGATCACTCATCCCAAACTATCTTGATCTATTCAGTTCCAGGCAACAAAAGATAAGGGATCTCTAATTCCTTCCAACTCAGGCCTCCCAACATTACTTTTCCCTAAGTTACTAGAACCAGGCATATAGCCAAAACTTTCCTTGTCTGCCCAGCTCATGGGGCCACCCGTCAAGGAACCAGACATTGACCCCATCCCTCACCTTCTGCAGTTCTAGCTCCTACACTGACAAATAATTGGTTTCCAGACCACAAGTGACAATCCCACACTCCCACAGAAACAACCAATTCTACCCATGGAAGTACCATGGTAAAACAAAAACATAAAAACCCAAGATAACTGTGCCTTCAAAAAATTACTAATTTCTTAATAGTAGATCCCCAATGAGAATGGCTTGAAAAAACTCCTGGACTAAAAATGAAGAAGATTATTTATGAGCATATTCAAAAAGCTCAAAGATGACATGAATATACTGTACAAAAACAAAAATAAAGAAATTAATGTGAAAAACAAGTCTATTTAAGAAATGAAAACAACATTCACTAAAAATATGGAATTACTAAGAAAAAGTCAAGTTGTAGTAGTGCAGATAATTAAAAGCTCATAAAGGAAAAAAAAATTCATGAATGGAAACAGGGACGCAGGAGAACTTTGGAAGGCCATCCATGAAAACACCTAACTTTTCAATTTCAGGCATAGAAAAATATCATATAAAGGCACAGAATATGTCTCTAATAAAATCATGTAGTAAAGATGTCTGTAACTAGCACAAGAAGGTGATAAAACTCAAAATATACAGATTTAGAAAAAAATACTCCATAAAACATTGTTGTGAAATTATTGAAACCACAGAAAAATTGATAGCAATTCTCAAGGTTAGTGTTAATTATAAAATTACAACTTTAAAATTTAGAAAATACAGAACAAGAAGTACATTTGCTTTACATGTTTCTTCAGTGAAAACTCTTGAGTTTTCAACTTACATTTCTAGAAGATTATGTGTGGCTCTGGTCAAAGAAGTGTTTCCATAACAGAAATATTTCCAAACAGAAAAAATTTACTGAATTTTCCCTTGCTGCACATCAGAAAGACAAAATATTTGAAGCATGCAAAAACAATGAATTATTAATTCTTTTGCTGCTATCTCTACTATATCTCATATATTAAATAATGTTGAAAATTAAGTGTAACTTTTTACTCTCTGCCCTTGTCACTGCCATTTGGTAAAAATGGAAAAAAGAAATCATCATGAACTTGACAAATTTAAAGATAACCTCAGGGCTCCTGATTTCAAATGAAATCATTGTTCTGTGGGTACAAATATCATCTATTAAAATGAGATTAAGGAAATACTCTAACATTAAGATACATTTAGTCTTTTATCTTGTGGTATTATCTCAAAATTTTAAAATTCTCTACTATGCACTCAACAAAAAGTAATATTTAAATTCCTTACATATGTAAATATTTAAATGCCTATATACGTATTCATTTGTTTCAATAGTATGCAATTTAATATATCTCTCATCATTTATTCCTTACTGTTCACTATTGTTCAAGTTAATTTTAGCGTCCAGCGTTTGAAAACACATTTTCATCCCTCACTGGGAGAGTATACCAGTGTTGTTTACCGGTCCAAAGGATTCTCTTTATGGTACAGTTCAGATCTCGCTTCCAACCATCTTCGTGATGGTTGCTATTCTCATATTAGGATTTAATCCCCATACTTCACGAGATCTGTGAGTAATTCATGCTACTCGTTCTTAATGCAAAATTAATTGTTTGTAGAGTTAATATTAATTGGATTCATTGGTCTCATTTTACAAAATTAAATTAAGCAATTAAATCAGTGTGCAAATGGTAACATGATTCCAGCATCAAGAGCTCTACTAGGTCTTAATCGACTGGATATTAGTAAAATAATCTTTAAAATTAGATTAAAGGAGTCCCAGATGCAGTTCCCCTACACTGCTCTGTTTTTAATGGAATATCAAGATTTCAAAATGTGTTAAAAATGAGAAACAAATGAGGAGAAGAAACTAAGTTTTTTTTTCTTTGATAAGGCCCCTAAGATATGCAATTGAGAGTAAACAGAATCCATTTAAAGACTCGGTAGGGTGTTCCTGTGAATATTTATTCTCAGGATATATGAATATTTCAAAGGCATCTCATAGAACACCCAGAGGTCAGATTGTTATAGAAAAATACCCTTTGTACAAAAGTCTCTGTTAAGACACAACACACAGAAATGTTTTTCTGCATTCTTTCACAGAGTGTGTTTGTATTTCATCAAAAAGTGAGATTATGAGATTTGTTACTTGCTTAAATGAAGCAAATAGACACTAAACTTTTACAAAATTAAGGGATATGAGTCTGAAACTTATAGTACATTTAAAAATTTATTAAATTTCATCAGGTCTTCAAAATATATAACTATTTTAAGTCAAAAGAAAAAATGAGGATTTTCTTCGATCGTTAAATAAATATGGATCTTTAAATATTTTAGACAATTGTAATATACTTTATTGATAAAATATACAGAAAATTTTCTTTTCTGTCCAGTAAATTATCTCTAAGACATTATTTGCATCCTTTTCATTTAGTTATTAATTTGTAAACCTGATTTTAAAATACAGGCTTTTATTTATGAGCTGTGCATTAAACCTTGAGTATATGCAAGTTGAAAGGAAAAAAGGAGAGGGAAAAGAAAATAATTGAAGGGGAAAGAAAGACAGGATAATAGAGGACTTATAGAATTTGTACTTATTGTGTAAGTTTTATGCATATTAAATCTTAGGAAAAGAAAAAAAATGACAAATTTAGGGGTAAATCCATCAAGTCAAGTCATAGGATTGTGTATCTTGAACAACCTGTGGAAATGAATATTGTTCACAAAGAACTTTTTCAAAATATTGTTGGAAAAATGATGTGTTTTGTAAAACATGCATGTGCTAGTTAAAGAACTGAGGTCACACCTTTTATATCTAAAATATGAAATATGGGCATGAGAAAATGGTGAGCAAAGTGGGCCTCCTCTATTGAAATTTATACTACTGGAGGGTCTTCAGCAACATGGCCTCTACCATTTGCGCCCTCTGCTACTACTGTTTTTTTTTCCTCTCTGTCTCTGTTTGTCTCACTTTCCCATTTTTTTCCTTTTAATTAATTTTTATCTTTTTTTTAAAAAAAACCTTTGACTTCACTCATTACTGTTAGTACAAATTGAAAATTTCAGCAAATATTGGATAATTTGGAAAACATTGTTGTATCAGACTAGAGTGAGATAAATCTAGAAGAAAGAAAAACAGAAAAAAACATTCAGCAGAAAGTATACATATATGTGGAGATTAACAACATATTATTGAAGCTGATTGTGGTGGCATACAATTTTAATTTCACCATTCAGTATGCAGAGGCAGGTGATCTATATAAGTTCCAGTTTTACCTGGTGTACACTGATTTCCAGGATATCAAGGCTCATACAGAGATTCTGCTTTATAAAGACAAACCAACAAAAATAACTACAACAATACACTACTGAATGATTAATGGGTTACTGCAGTAATCAAAAAGGGAGTGATAAAACTCCTAGAATTGAACAATAATAGAAACAAAATATAGTCAATCTATGGAAAAATGGCAGTCCAAAGAGAGAGATTTATAGCTTTCTGTGTCTACACTGGAAAATCAGAGGGTTCCCAAACAAAAAATCATGACACTGAATCTGAATTCAACAGAGGAACAATAACAAAACAGTACCAAAAGCAATAAATTCAGAGAGGTAGCAACAATTAGTGTAGAAACTTATAAATTAGAAATGAAAAAAAAATTAAAATAAGTCAATGAAACAAAGAGATTGCTCTTTGAATAGATAACCAAGTCTAGATAAATTAGCTAAAAGAAAGGAAAGACCCAAATTAGTACAATTAGAGACAAAAAGGGAGTGATTATAATAGACACTGAAGAAATTGAAAGAGTTATAAGGCTATATTTTTAATGTGGAAGTCAAGTATAATGCAGTACTCAGCTACAAATGTGATATCTATGTAGCCTCCCCTACATGCAGACTCGGTCACCATCTTGGTAGAAGGGACAAAACAATTCCAAGAGGTAAATCTTGAAGTGCATTGAACCAAAATTGTTTCTTCTGGACACGACAGGTCTTTGTACTCATGAATTCACAGCAGTCATGCTTGTCTACACAATATCAAGCCAGTCAATGTTTTAGAATAAAGGAACAGGAATTTTCAATCCTCAATATTAACTTCTGATGACATTTGGGGAAGAAGGAGTGAGTTTTTTCTGAGATTATGGCCCTGTTTTAGTTGACAGTTCTCCAGTGGATTTCCCCCAAACCCATGAGCATATTGCCAGTATTAATTGGACTTGATAGATTACTTCTAAATAAAGAAGCAAGAAAATGCCACATGTCCAAGGTGGTAGGAAGATGAAATGGATCTCAAAGGATTTAGAGGAGAAGTAGTGGTTGAATATGATCAAAATATATTTTGTGACATTTTCAAAGAGTGATAAAATATTTAAAAAATACTAAGAATGGATAAGGAAAATGTGGTACATTTATACAGTGGAGTCCTACACAGCAGAAAAAAATAATGACATCTTGAATTTTTCAGGAAAATGGATTGAGCTAGAAAACATTATTTTGACTGAGGTAACCCAAACACAGAAAGACAATTATCACACGTACTCACTCATAGGTGGTTTTTAAACATAAAGCAAAGAAAACCAGCCTACAAACCACAATCCCATAGAACTTAGACAACAATGAGGACACTAAGAGAGACATAGATAGATCTAATCTACGTGGGAAGTAGTAAAAGACAAGATCTCCTGAATAAATTTGGAACATGTGGACCTTCGTGGAGGATTAAAGGGGGAGGGGAGAGGCAGATAGAGGAGTAGAGAAAAATGTAAAGCTCAATAAAAATCAATAAAATAAAAAAATACTATGTGAGGAGTAAAGCTAAGAAATGAGTACTCATGAAACACAGTGATAAACCTACGTATTTAAGGCATGGAGCATGTGAACTATATCCCATCAAAGAAGAGCTTGCAAGTAATTGTACATTCTAGCAGGTATGCAACTGATGTGTGTGAGGTAAGTGGCTGAAACTTTTAAACTTGAATTGCAAAGAATATGTGTGTGTGTGTGTGTGTGTGTGTGTGTGTGTGTGTGTTTGTGTGTTTGTGCATGCATTCCTAATCTGTTCATGTGTTTAAGGCTAACTATTTGTGATTCTATCACCTATCAGGAAGATATATATTTGGCGAAAACTGATTGTCTCTTTTTCATCAGCTGTTGATTGCTTATCACTCCTTATTTAAGGGAGAAGTGCAGTGATAGTTCCCTGTACACGAGGGCAAGTAACAGGTACTTAGGCAGTGAGGATGAGATATAGGTGTTATGATTTCTTAAGACTGAGAATCTTAAAACTATGGTAAGTATAGGGTCATGGGATTGGGTGAAGTGGTTGAAATTATCTCGCATGCCTCTCTGATTCTGAGTTTCTCAGTATCAGATTTACAGGAATAGTACAAGAAACGAAAGTGTAACAGTGTAACTCTTCTGTGTCAATCAAGCAAACTTGAGTTTCATTCATGCACAAAGAAATATTACCTGTACTTTTAACAAGTGGCACAAGTCGCATTGCTAAATTACAAAAATTTGTGCCACACAGATTGATATCTTCATTTTGTTTTGTCATTGCTTACTTAAATGCCAAGCATTAGAGGGTCTAGGATTTTGTGTAAAATCATTCTGCTATAAGCTTTGTCTATGAGAAATGGTGCATCCTAAGTGTGAAGATAGTGTGGACCATGTTGAGTAGGCTGTTTATTTTCCTATTAGTAATTACTCATGTTTATTCATTTCATCTCAAAATGGAAATAAGAACTTTTGAACCAGTAAAGTGCTTTTTAATGTCTTGGCATATGTACCATGAAGTTCTTCCTTTCATGTGTTACTATGTTTGATTCTAGATGGTGTTTATTCTCGGGGAGGGAAGAAAAAATCAGGCAATAAATGACTTATTGATTTAATTAGCTACCAGGATTATTTTAAAAGGTTCATATTTAAAATAGTTGCATTATAGTATTTACTTAGTCATTAGACTGTGATCCAACTAAAAACGTCTTTGAATGCCAAGCAACATTTTGTTTCAAGTGTTTATGAAAAAGCATGATTATCTTTGGAAATGAAATGTGAACATTTTTTCCATTTAATCATTGTCCCCTTTTTTGCTTGGTTTTCCTTTAGTAGTTTTTTAGTTGGAGCAGTGTAAATGGTACATTTCTGAAGGGGAATCTTGGGTGGCATTTTTGGCTGATAAAGAAGCAGAAAATGCAGGAAATCTAATGAGAAAGCTTATTATTATGATTTGCACAGCTCAGCTTTTGTATAATCAAGCATGTCAATGCGCTCACACATTTGCGAATGCCTCTTGAAACTGCACATCTGAATCTTTTTTAATGTTTCTCTATTACCATTCCTTTTGCTGCCCCACTCAGGAAGCCATCATCCATGACCCTAATTTTCAAAATGGGCCAGCTAAAACAAAGGCTGTGTGTGTTGCCTAATTCTATCAAGCCACTTTTTACTGTAAAGTAGAATGAAAACAGGTGGTGCTCTCGATATTTAAAAGAGACAAATTAGTATCTCTAAACTGAATATGGTTGTCATTATCCAGGTAATGGTGTTCACATGAAATTTTGAGCATTGTAGAAAGAATGCGTTATCCTCAGCTGGTGTGTTTTTTTTTAAAATATCTGTTGTGGTTTTAGTCTATTAATATCATACGACACTTTAGTTAATGTTATGTGAACACATGTTACTATTTGTCAATATGATGGAGTCATGGATATTCATGAGGAAGGGTGTCATGCCAAGGAAGTAACGTTTATATCCTCCCAACTGAAGTGATGCAAATAATAAATGCCCCTTTATTCTTTTTTCTCACCCTAGTCTCATTTCCATATTTAAGACTCAGATTAAAACATCATAAAATTGTCAGACCGTGTCAGATTTTGTTCATTATTCCAGTCTAGAGTATTTTACGGTTAAACATAACTGCAAGAGTAGGGGTTTTACAGGTGTTATTGTTTTTGCAGTCATTCCTAATTTATTAGACTTACTATATAAATGCATAAGTTGATAATTCTCAAGAAAGGATGAATTTTAAAAGCACTGTGAGGTTTTCCATGTTATACTACATGTGAAATGAATAGAATACAATTTGAACACAAATACTACTTTATAAAAGGAAGTTTATAAACAGAGAGTCACGACATAGCGGTAAAATTTAGCCAATCTCAGTTACTTACAGTTTTGCAGATTATAAGAGATGTTTAAGCGAGTAATTATAATTAATACTTTGAGGAACTCATTAAAATTTTCTGCCTTCCACTGAAAGATGTCACAAAACTCACGGAGTCTAATCTATATTTCAAAATAGAATTTGAATATAAACTGACGCCAATAAAATGAAAATAAAGGTGACAAAGAGATAGCATTTTAAAGCATTTAGCTTAAAGAACTGATAAAAGTGGCAGTCACTTTAGGATGCTATAAAAAGTAAATGTTATTGGTGGTGACCTGTTCAACACAAAGTTTTTTCTTTTAGTTCTAGAAGCATGAACAGTGCTGGTCACCCAGTTCCTGGTGAAGTTGCTATTACTAGTTAAAAGACAGGGCCTAGTGACTGTGAACTCACATGGTGGTTAGAAAAATATCATTTGTTATTTGTGTTTTCCATATAAAGGCACTAACCTCAGGCAGAAGAATTTACAGTTATGATATCTTTACCTCAAGGACATCTCACGATGAGGAGAACCTCAATGGGTGACTTTGGGGGTAAGACAAAACATTTTGATTATAGCAATCAGTGAGATAAGAAATAAAAGTCATAGAATATTGGAAAGTTTATTCCTTAATTAAATTAAATTAATTAATTACTGCTGAGAAAGGGTCTCACTAGGAAGACCTGGATGGCTTACCATTCACTATATTAGCCAAGCTAGCCTCAGACTCACAGAGACTCACTTGCCTCTTCCACCAGAGTGTTGGAACTCAGTGTGCCACCATACCAGGCTGTATTGGAAATTTTAATTTAGAAAAAGAACAGTACAAAACAACACTATGATAATTGCAATCCTTTAGAGCATTCAGAATATACCACTCTTTAAATAATGTTAAGCATTTCCAGATTGAAGATATTTCAGAATTTGTTAATTTTGCCATCCTAAAAATGAAGAAATTACATTTGTTAATTATGTTACCTCTTAAAATAAATCAATAACTATGACCAGTAGCTGAGTATGGTATTTTCAGAGTAGATATAGGCAAAATCCTTATATTCTGAACAGTAATTATAAACATACATTTTAAAAATGTATTGAGATACTAAGTATAGTAACAGAAAAAAGATACACCAATCTATGTCGGAAAAACATTTTAGAAAAACTATCAATGCAAATATTTCTTTTCATTTTATTTATTATATAAAATGTAAAAAATGGAGAAAACTTGAAGTGTAGAAATATAAATGACATACATTTAGAAGACAGTACTCTCAATAATTAATATTTTGGTTATTTTAAAGTAATACTAATTCACTTCTGTTAGCATGTGTAACAGCTATAGGGGTGTGTTATTAGGAGGTTTTAAATAAATAGTATGCAAACAGATCGAAGTACAGGCAGATGGCCTAATTTAATGCTGAGTTAGACATACAATTTTGCCAATGAATCAGGCGGTTGTGTGAAAGAACCTTGGAGAAACAAGTAATGTCATCTGGTAGCTAGTAGTCAAACATCCTTAACTTGCTGAAATTAATCAAGCAAATGTCATTGGAAACACACAAATTTATTTTTATTTTGATAAATTAAAATAACTTTAAATCTTAATAGGTTGTAGTACCAATGTTGTGACAGCCATGTTTCTTAAAATGTGTATCAGAAGCTACTTAATCACAGGTGCTATCTTGGTCTGTCTGTTATGTCAATCTTGGTAATGAGACCTGGAAGAAAATCATGTATATTCAAATGATGCTCTGAGAGTTTCATGGTCCTTCTAAAGGCAAAATGTGTGGCCAATAATAAAGATAAAATCAATGAAACTTTAGTGCTTCTCACACTGTACATGGTACAGCACTGTATTTTTAAAGTAACAAATAAATATAATATATTTCCACATAAACATCAGGTTACCAATTCATAAAACATTACTATTTAAATGTCATATAGTATATAGATATACAGAAAAACAAAAAGGAATTTCAAAGCGTGAAAGTTATTTTGTCATCATTTATGAAATATGGTGTGACTTCCATATTAAAGTATTTACAATGCATTTCTAAAATGCCTTTATGTCATTGTGTGTTGTGAGGATATCATCAGTGACATACTTCACCATCTTCATCAAAATGAAAGATCATCTATGAAATCTTGAGCTCTGAATCAAGTGATTTCAAAACTTACTCATCCATTAAAGATTTGTGGAGCCAGAACTATACCATATATGATAAAATATTACATATTCTACGAAGAACACTTATATGCATGGCATAGAAGGTGATTATGGAAATTCTGATATTAGTGTTTTAAAAGGATTATCAATGCTACATGCTCAGAACAATATCATAAATCTTAAAGTTGTATGAAGAACAGATCCAAAGCTGAGGATAAGAGATATGTATTTTGTTGGGAGTCTAGAAAGTGCCGCTAGGCTCATGGGAAACTCTTAAACAATTTCAACCACAAATAAGAGCTTGGAAAAATACATGCACAATCACAAGAAGATCACAAGTTTGGAAAGTTTTCCAATTTTTTTACAATTATTGCAATGAAATAGTGTTTCCATCTTTAACAAATCACTGAAAAGGCAACATAGAACATGGAAAATATATCATTTTGCCTAAAAAGATTCCATTTATTTTGGTGAGAACATGAAGGGGAGAAGAAAGTTCACATGTGGTGGCCAAATATAAAAGACAGAGACTGGGTGGGAGTTGTACTATGCTGACTTAATCCTACCCACTTTTCAACTGTGTCCTTAAGTACACAATTTGACTTCCATCATTGAGAATTTCTTTCCCCATTCCGCTAATACTTTCTAGAAATGCCTTGACAGACACACTCAGTGCTGCATCTTTAGTTAAATTCTCAATCCATTGAGGTTGACACAACTGTCTATTATTACACTGGGTAGGAAAGCAGTTGGAGACAGTGAAGGAAAGTCAGTGAAAACTCAAGAAAAAAACAACACGTAACCTCTGGGAGTCACTAAAGCTCAGTCCTACTGAGATGAATTCAGGTTGCTCAACCCTACAAATGATTCCCATTTCTCAACTCCTTCAGCTAGTTGTGTAATTTTCTTGGAAGCATTGTATTTTTAACTTCTGTTTCATCTGTTGTCCACAGACTGAAAATATTTTTGTAGCAAAAAAATAAGTCTTCTGATAGATGGATATAGGCGTTGGCAGAAGAAGCTGCCTAAAATGTGAGCAAGAGGATAGGGTAAACTAACAAAACATCTGTCACATAGATTAAATCTGCATTTCTTAACACAGTATTTGTGAATAAACATGCGCAATAAATATTCAGAATTTTTCTTTTCATAACATTCTATGATTTTTAAAATAGCTGACACATTTCTTCATGTGGAGAATAACTTTATGCTTGTTTGCAATTTGATGACTTTTGTGACTAATCAATATTATGAATAGAAAATGCTATCTATTTGACAAAAATTAAAAAGCAATAATTAGCTAACAGGACATTTTATAAATGGAGGTTTTGGATTAACTGAAGTATAGAATTAAGTAGGGGAAAATTTATGCTCAGGTCCATAGTGAGACCTAGTATGGTGAGTTGAATTATGCCCCTCTACAACAAATACTTCTGCTAAGCTTTTAACATAAGAATATTTTCTTTAAAAATGCAATCAAGCAAAATGAACTCTTAAAATAGGTTCTGAAGTAAAATCTTCTGTATACTAATAAAAAAGAACTCTGAATAAGGAAAACTGCTAGAGAAACACAGCCTACATATGAAAGCAGAGGTCTGGAAATTGAGGTCTACAGTGAGTACCAGAAGCTGGAAGACAAGAGCAAACTAGATTCATCCCCACAAATCTCAAAAGGAATTAACAATACCCATACCTTCCTCTCACATAGCACATATTGTCCTAAAATAAAATCTGCAGGTAACATAAAATATCATGGTTTGAATACAATACACAATTAATCATTTCCTATCCTATTATGCTATTATAATGTTTGCTCATTTGTTTTATAGTTTATTTGTGTTTATTTACATATTATTATGGTTAAAAAGTAGCTTTAAGCATAGGATGTATATCTTTATGAAGTCACTTTACTTTGAACTAAAAATAATTACACATGTTTATGGCTTACAGCATAATGTTCTACTATGTGTATATATGCTATTGAATGATCAAATTGCAACAGTCTTTAAAGTGTTCATTATATCAAACATAAATTTATGTAAAGCTAGCAGGCTAATAAAAATAGTTGCAACCGTTGAAGCTTTTTCAATACAAATATTTCTTTTAAATGTTTTCTGTCGAAATAATCATGGCATCTAACTCTCACACCCTTGTACCATAGGAAGGGCATTGCACAACAGATTCAGAGTGCATGAATTAGAACTCTCAGCAAGTGATTCTCCTACAGAAGTGTAGCATGACATGTTTAGTTTGTGAACACACTGGAAAACAGAATATCAATAAAATGATCTTAGTTTTGCCTGGTAGTAGTAGTATACGCCTTTAATCTCAGCACTCAGGAGAAAGAAGCAGAGGGATCTCTTGAATCTGAGGACAGTTTGCCCTAGGGAGGGAGTTCCAGGGCAGCCAAGGCAACAAAGAGAAATCTGTGTCAATGAATCAATCAACAAATAATTAAATGAAGATAGAGAAGAAAGGAAGAAAAACAGATGGGGGAAGAGAGAGGGAGAAAGGGGGAGAAGGAGGGAGAAAGGGAGAAAAGAAAGAAAGAAGACAGAGAGAGAGAGAGAGAGAGAGGAAGGAGGGAAGGAAGGAAGGAAAGAAGGAAAGAAGGAAGAAAGAAAGAAAAAAGAAAGAAAGAAAGAAAGAAAGAAAGAAAGAAAGAAAGAAAGAAAGAAAGAAAGAAAGTTTAACAGTCTTTAAAATTTAAAGGTCAGTTTAACACAGAACTTTCTCAGGTATATTGGTATGAGACAATGGTCTGTATTCTGTCAATTATATTTTAAATAAACACTGGCCAGCAGCCAGGCAGGAAGTATAGGCAGAACAACCAGACAGGAAGTAGAGGTGGGTCAAGAAGAACAGGAGAATTCTGGGAAGAAGGAAGTCCTAGTCGACAGTCCTGACCCAGACACAGAAGAAGCATGATGTGACTGCCTCGCCAAATAAGGTACTGAGCCAGGTGGCTAACACAGACAAAAATAATGGGGCTAATATAAGTTATGAGTTAATAAGAAGCCTGAGCTAATAGGCCAATCCGTTTATAGTTAATGTACACCTCTGTGTGATTTCTTTGGGTCTTAAAGACTGCGGAAACTGGGCAGGACAGAAACACCTGATAATAGTGTATCGCAGAAGAGGGAATCTCAATTGAGGACTTGCCTTCATCAGACTGTCCTCCATGCATGTTTTTGAAGCACTTCCTTGATTAATCATTGATGGAAGGATCCTCTATGTACAGTGTTATATCTGGATATGTAGCAGAAAGCAAGTTGAGCAATCCATGAGGAAAAAATTTATAGGCACTCAGAATCTCAAGTCATACACTGCATAATGTTCAATGAAAAAAATTCACCGAGTCTGGAGTCTACCTGCCTACCTTCCTGAGTATTGATACATGTCACCATAATTTATGAGTAAGCTTTCTTTCAAGGCCTCTTTTTTAGTTTCTGTGTTCAGGTTTCTGTCCTGAGTTTTTGTCCAATGATGGTTTGATTGTGAACACTATCCTTGAAGCTCAATAAATTCTTTTCTCCCATAGTTGCTTTTAGACATGTTGTTTATCACAACAATACAATCAAATAATACAGAAGGATAATTTTAAGTTCTCAATATTTCAGTTTTAAGCAGAGATTTTTTTCATGAATTGAAAGATAAGAGAACATACCTCTTTGCATATTTTTATTTAGCTCTCTTATAAGTTATGTAACATTACATAAAGTGAAGTTTATTTTTTCAGCTGGATACCTGAAGTATGATTATCATGACAGGGATGTAGGATTTGTAACCCATTGGTAGATGAATTTTTTCATTCATTTTTCTTTAGACACATATTGATACTAAACAAAACAACTGGCCTTTATTTCTTCCCTCGCAATGATTGTTCTTACTTTTCACTATAAAAACAATAGTCAGGACCTCAAATAAATCAGTACTCAAGGGAAAATATTTTGTTTGTAATATAATCCAATTGGTTTATAATTTTGAATTACTTAGACGTCATGTGTAATAAAGAAGTACTAACTTTTCTAGCCACTCATCATATGGGGAAAAGGGGAGCTGTTGATTGTTTATATTTATATTTTTTCACAATACTTCATCTATACAACTAAATGTAGCTGCTGTAAACGTCAAGCCTTACTTTTTGGTGTAGTTGAATACAATATCTCGTGTAATTTTAAAATTATATCTATTTATTCAAGACAGAGCTCTTGAGTGCCAAGATCAAAAGGCTGTATTTAATGAGGGTCATTTTAGTAGTGGTTTATCTATATAGTCCCAAAGTAGTTCAAAAAAATCATGATGACAAAGAGCAGTCTACTTTGCTCTGGCCTTGTTTCTTTTGTTTATAAAGTCACTAATGTAGTCACAGGGCCCCATCTCTCATGACCTAAACTAAATCTAATTACTTGTAGAACTTCTATCTACAAATACCATTAATCATGGCTTTAAGGATTACATTTCAAATAGTAAAATTTGGTGAACACATGGCATCCAAGAAAAAAGAGGTCCACCTCAAGTCTCCAGCCCACTGGCCTACTTGTTGATAGCTGATGTGTGTCACCTTAACCTCATGAATAAGTTCATTAAATTCAGCCTGTCTCTGTGTGTAAATACTGTATTGATTCCCTTTTTCTGGAGATCCCTACGTAATACAATCCATAGGCAATCTGCCTGGACTATGTGGGGTTGAAATTCTATCACTGGCCTCCCTTGAAACAAGTGTTCATGTTGGTGCAGATCTGTGGTGGGGTATAAATGGGGAAGAAAAACATTACTGCCCTCTTAGAATCACTTGATTGCACATTTAGTAAACAGAACATTTATTTTACCTACGTACAAAAGTGGGGGGATTATCCTACGAGAATCGTGCATGTATATTTAATTAATAAGGTACAAAAATTAAGAGAAATGAAATAAAATTAAAGCTTAGCTCTGGCATTTTTCGTTTTAAAAACCCCCAAAACAGCTTAATTCATTCCATTTTAAGGGGAAAATGTAGTCTAGTTAAACTTGATTAAACAGCTGACTGTCAGTGTATACTACTAAGTGGCTTCATACAGCTGCCGTTTTTCTAAAGTGATATTTATATAACATCTTAATGTACCTTAGGCCTAATTTATTTTCACTGTTGAATTCAATCCACATTTAACAAGTTGCATTACAGAGTGCATGATATATACCATACACAGTTGAAATAATTTCTTGATTAGATTGAATTAACCTAAACATACAATGGGCCAGAACATAATTAAAGCCAAATAAATACTTAAATGTGCTAAGGTCTTTTTTGCTATAACATTTTATGCATGAGTAATTAAGTCTAACAAACCACCCTACATATCCAAGCGTGGCAAGATGCTCAAAAGAAGGTCTACATATGAATTAAACACAGTATTTTCCCTATAGTTGCACTGTAAGTACTTTGACTTAGATTTTTGTCAGTGTTTGAATGTGTATTTGATCAATTCTAAATAATGTCTAGATTTTTTGCTTTTTGAAAATATAAATAGAAACCTTCACTTCTATTTTTAAAGGGTTGACTATATAACATTATGTCTTTTTTTTTCTTGTTACTGCTTAATGAAAGACAGTTGGTGAATAGTGTAAGGCACATTGACTTATATTTTGCAATACAATCATGTGTAGTAATTTCTCAGTGAGTTCACATTAATAGAGACTCAAAATGGAACTGTCTTCCCTTTAATGCTAGATGAAAAGTACATTGTGTTGCTAACTGTAGCCTCCTAAGAGTCACTGCAAATAATGTGACATTTCTCTGTCTCATTCTACTTAGACAGATATTGTGAGAAACTAAAGGAAGGTTTTATCCTATGTTAAATGGAATGGAATTTAATTTTACCATAAGTGAAGTTTGCATAAAAAATGAACATTTGGACACTTGATATCTCAACTGCTTACAGAATAACCATATCAACTTTTCTAAGAAATGCTAATGTCTTTCTCCACTCTCAGCAAAGCAGGTTTTGGAACTAAAACTTTGAAATTTATTTAGCTATGTATTTATTAATTCATTTATAAGCAATCTTTTCTCATTTTATATACCAATCCCAGTTCCCACTCCTTCCCTTCTGCCCTCTCCTCCTAACTTCTTTCCACCCCAGCCCCCATCCACTTCTAAGAGAGGATAAGGCTTCCCATGGGAGACACCAAAGTTAAGTACATCACTTTGAGGCAGGACCAACGCCTTACTTCCCTAGATCTAGACTGAGCAAGGTATCCCTCCAAAAAGAATGGACTCCAAAGAACCAGTTCAAATACTAGGGATAAATCCTGTTACCACTGCCAGTGGGCCCACAGACTGCTCAAGTCACACAACTGTCACCCATATTCAGAGGACCTAGTTTGGCCCATTGCAGATTCCACTGATGTCAATCTGGAGTCTGTGATCTACCACTAGCTCATGTTAGCTGTTTCTGTGGGTTTCCCCATCATGATGTTGACCCTTTTGCTCATATTATCGCTCCTCCCTCTGTTTGACTGGAATATGGAAGCTCGGCCCAGTGCTTTGCTATGTATCTCTGCGTCTGCTTCCAACAGTTGCTAGGTGTAGGTTCTATGGTGAAAATTAAGGTGGTCATTAATCTGATTACAGGGAAAGCCGAGTTCAGGCACCTTTTCCATTGTTGCTCAGGGCCTTAATTGAAGTGGACTTGGCAGATTCCTGGAAATTTCTCTAGTCCCAGGTTTTTCTCTAGCTCCATAAAACTCCCTCAATGAAGATATCACTTTCCTCGCTCTCCTTCTCTGCCCTTCCCCTTCACTACCCTTCCATTTTCTCATGTTCAAAAAACTTTAAATCTTATACACATTTCAGCAACCTCTAGACTTTTAAAGCCCATGTATTATGTTATATTTTTCAGAAGAAATTTTTTTGTTTGTGGGTCCAACACTAAGCTAGCTGCCTGAAAATTTTAAATTAAATTTTGTATCAAAACCATTTTCTAGTAAATTCTTATTCACGCTGCCATATTCCATTCTTTTTTGGACATCTATGCATTAATTTTTTGAGAAAGTCTTCTTTAAAGACCTGCACTCAATATCTTTTGTTGGAATAATGTAATCTTTATCATCAAAGTTAGTTCTCTCTGAAGGCATTTTATTTTCATTTATCATTTTTCATATACATCTTTTTATTTTATTTCGAGCTTATCATGCCACCATGGGTTATGTTGCCTTAATAACGCTGTTGTTCTCCGGTTATTATGTTGGTCGTTCAGGAGAAATGATACTTCAAGTAAGACTGCAGGATAAGATTATTAGGTATGAATGGATTGTTCCCTGCAACATTCAATCTCCATTTTGACTGAAGCCCCAGGACAATGTATAATTGTTAGGACAACAAAGCATGTGAGATTTTATTTATTTGTTGCTTCATCTGTTTTAAATATATATTTTTATTTGGTTGCTTCATTCATTTGCTTTGATGCAATTGATAATTATTCTGTGCAGTTGAAAAGGAAAGGAAAAATGCTGGTTAACAAAGAAGAGCCAATATTTAAGAATGCAAACAAAGTGATATGATAATTTAAACTATTTTAATGTGAGCAAAGAATTTTTTGTTGTAGATAATATTGTAATTGCTCTTTGATAATTCTAATGTTTGCTTATTCTAATATTTTATGCTATATGAACTTTATATATTTTTTTCTTTTATTCTTGGCTTATCTGATTACTACTTTATTTCTGTACAGAAGCTCTCTGTATACAGTGAGGTAAAAGAAGACAGTAACTCACAGATGCTACTCTGATATACTCACTGATAATAGACTCTTAAATGAGGTGTTAAAATGAAAGTGGTGAGGCCAGAAACACTAGGGATATGAAGGGAATGTGCTTGCAAATGATTCTGAATTAACCAAAAGGATCCAACAATCAGCCATCTCTGAGAAGCAAGTTCAGTGTTTTCAATCCAGTTGACGCTCCCAGGAATCATATATTAGTCACTGTTTCTTTAGCCAGTTTCTTATTGCTTCTAATTGACTTGATTGTAAAAAATTGCTTTTATAAAGACACCAGATAATTCAGAAAGCGAACTCCACACCATCCCAAAGACACGGGTGAGAAAAAAGAGCTACAGTTTCTTCTTGGTAACTCTAAGAACAAATAGAACTTCTTAAAAGTGAGACATCTCAAAGACTGGAGAATAGCAAAGACATGACAGTGTCTATCAACTAACACAAAATCAGGGTCAGTAATACCAAGATCAGAGTTAGAGACAGAGGGGAGCTTCACCGGCACCTGGCTGGTTGCATAATATATCATCATCTCATTGCTTGGATTAGGAAATACATATATATCCTAAGTATCCTCCTTTAGTTGGTCTCATGATAACTCAAAGAATTATTTTACCTCATAATAATCACCTAAATCTTTTCCTTTTTACTGTATTCTTATTAAAAATACTAGTCACTAAACAATGGGATTTCTTCAGTTGTTTTTTTAACTTTTGCATAATTTATCACTTTTCTACATTTCTTACTGTCACTTAATATGTATTAATGATGCCAACACAATAAACTTGCCTGTTGTCAGGTGAGGCTGTGTATTTAATCTTCACTGATGTGGAGCCGCTAACTCACAACCACTGTACCAAGTCAAACTTGTTGACTGTGAGTATGTGGTACCTCTAGACTCTTGGGCCATACACAACTATGGCTAGGAAAGTCCTTTTAAACACAAAATTTCTGAATCATAATTGCTATTGTTTTTGTTTTAGTTGTGAGGGAACTGTCTTGGTTTCATTAAATGAAGTTAAACATTATGTCCATTAAAATATATTAGATGTGATATGGAAAACATAGCAACTTTTCTTTAGAATTTTGAGATAATAGAAAGGCCACATGTGAAGCTTTGAATATAAAATATAAGATGGTAGGTGTCTTAGTCACTATTTTATTTCTGGAAGGAGACACTATGGCCAAGGCAATTATGGTGACTCAGCATTCAAATATATGAGCCGATGAGACTATTATTACTCAAACAGACACAGTAGTTTTAATCTTGTTGGGTTTTAAGTAATAATAATCAGTGGTTGAATATGAGTTGCATTTTCCAGAAATACTTGTTGAGATAACATTGAGGATAAAAGAAGTTTATGAGAAAGTGAGAGTAAAAGATACAGAAGTAAGCAGAATAATTCAATGATGATATACAATCAATGGATCTTTACCAAAACAAGTTTGTAATGGATTACTTCCCTGCACAATACCTTGTAACTGTGAAATGTCCAGGCTTTAAACATTGTTCTATTCACTGAGAAGGGTGACATTACTCCAAGGAAGACCTTATTCTGATGTTTAGACCATATGATACAGCTGACATCTGAAGGTTTTCTATTGGTAGTCCTTCAGATGATAATAAAATGGTCTTAAACATTAAGGACTGCATGGTGCCATATACGTCTGTCCCATCAGAGAGAAAGAGTTTAAAGTGTCTTACAGAAAAAATATTGCTATGTTAATATGGTACTTTTAGTGAGAATGAACCTCATAAGTACTTATTCTTGATGTGACTAATGTGGAAGTTTAGGAGGTCTGATCTTGCTGGTGAAGTTATGTCATGGAGGAGGATTTGAGGTTTCCAAAGCCCACACCATCCCAGTTATCTCCCTTGAGATAACTTCTCCTTTCTCTCTCTTTCTCTCCTTCTTGTTTCTATTTGTCATCTTGACATGTAAACTCTTACCTACTGTTCCAGTACCATGCCCACTTTGCTCCTGCACTTGTTCCAGCTGTAATGATCATGAACTAGGACCCTCTACAACCGTGGAGCACAAGTTAAATGTTTTCTTTTATTATTTGCCTTGGTAATATTGTTTTGTATAGAAAAGAAACTAAGGCAGATACTCTTACTTAATCTTACAAGTTTAATGAAGACATAAGGCATAAAACATTATAAAAATTATTTTGATTATATAAAACAAATTTCAATATCTTCCAGCCAAAGTATTGCAATAGAGTTTAATGTTCTTAAAAACTGAACTTCGATTTCAGTAGAACTAAAACTTTTATACTAGTAATCACAGTACTGGAGAAAAATAACCTCCATTATCTTATTCTCTTTGCTGTTTGTTTTGACTTTATTTTTGTTGTTGTTAAGTTATGGGGAGGGAGGCAGGAGAGAGAATCTGGTGGATAGGGAGTGTGGTGGGTTTGAATAAAAATGACCCTTAAAGGCTCATATATTTTAATGTTTTGTCATCATGGAGTGGTACTATTTGAGAAGAATTAGGAAGTGTTACTTTGTTGCAGTATGTGTGGCCTTCTAAGATAAAGTAGTCACTTATTGAGGGCCTTGAATACCAGCCTCAGTATCCCCTCAGGGCTCAGAAGTGTATGTTTATGTCAGGCCAGGATCTGAGGGTAAAAATATTAACTCAAACATGTTACCTCTGCAAATTCTTTATTTTTTGGGTAGGGGAAAAAGGTGAAGTGAAGGGGCACAGAGAAGAAAAGAAGGGGAAAAAGAAGGAGAGTAAGCAGTGATCTCCGTGAGGTTTCTTGCTTTTTCAGACATAGTTGATAAATTCCATAGGCGAAGAGAATGATAATATACATATCAAAAATCACAGAAAATACAGGTAATACATGACAAAGTAGTACTCTGGAACAGGTGAAAGGACACAGGAAAGAGTCAACATCCAAGGGGAAACATTCCAAACTATTAAAAAAGGTTACTAAACGATCCTGAATCCTGGATTCAACCATTTTCCTTATCAAATCTCTTTTGTGATAACCAGCTTCAGGGAAGCTGAGATTTGTTTGTTAGCAAAGGTGGAGTATGCTGCCTTTCTGCTCAGTGCCTATGTTCTATAGAAATTTCTATGTGGTCTGTTAGAGGTAATTTTGTGGCATTGATTCTATATAAATTTGAGTGTTAGAACAAAGAGTGAATGTTATTGCGCTAAGGTCTCATGGTGTGGGGAAACGGAAAGGTCATTCCTTTGCCCATGCAGGAGAAGTTACCCTGCTGAGGCGTTTTGGGAAGGAATTCCATTTTGAAGAGAGAATTATAGTCTTACACGGTTTCCACAGATATGACAGTGACTTTTCCAAAAAATAAAAATAAAATAAAATAAGTGTTCCCCTGACTCTGCAAAATGGGTTACTCCATGTGGACAAGTACATATACACTCCTCATGGATATATCTATTGGTCTGTCTGCTGTACATTTACTGTACAGTCCTATGGACTCCAATAGTCACCGGGGCTGGACTTCATTTCAAAATTACAACAAAGCCTAGTGTTTCTCTTTTTGAACTACCTGAGAATTTGGATGTAGAAATCACAACTGCTTCTCCAGCACCATATATGTGGGCATGCTGTCATGCTACACACCATGATGTTAATAGACTAAACCCCTAACACTGTGTGCCAGTCTCAATTAAATACTTTCTTTA
The DNA here is from genome assembly GCF_982192425.1 of Myodes glareolus. NCBI lineage: Eukaryota > Metazoa > Chordata > Mammalia > Rodentia > Cricetidae > Myodes > Myodes glareolus. Next base: position 41,512,279 of record NC_142026.1, on the reverse strand, counting down.
TAAGTGTTGCAGTGGATATGATCTCTCTTCAAAGCCATAGAAATATTCCTAAGACAGGGATGTCAGGAGCATCTGGGAGGAGGGGATATAATATTATTAAATTAAGTGTTTGAAAAATGTTTCAAATAAGAAATTCTGCAGAAATTTTTCAATATTAACGCTACTGTTGTAAGAGGCAGGGTTAGAACTGGAAGCCATCTTAACATTAGTAGATAAGTATGCTGAAAATAGCTAACCACAAACTAAATGATTTTAGAGCTGAAATTTTAAAAATTTTAATCAGAAATCTTATCTTTTATATATGTCATAATGGGAAATACCATGTATATAAATCATGTGGGAGTTCACATTCCTACTGCAATGTAGTTTAGTTACTTTACATTGGTCCAACAAATTAGTAAAGAGAAAGAAGATGGAGAACAAACTACCATAGATCATATTAGCAAATGTGACTTATGACTTTCTCAAATTCCACTGAATGTAGTCTAATCAAAAGTAACACAAACAGTAATAGAGAAATGCCAAGCAGTGTACAAGGATATATTTGGCTTTGACAAGTAGGCTCAACTCCATGTACAGATGATATTATCAAAGTAAAAGAAGAAAGAACACAGAAAGAAATGTGTGACTAACATAATGACTTCCAGGTCAATGAAAGTGAATGGGGCTAATTGCAATTAATAGCTCTTGAGTAAGTCTATGAATTGAGCACATCAAAATAAGGATAATGACTACTGTTGGGAACCAGCTTTGACGAATATACTAATTACCAGGGTAGGAACATGGGGGTTAGAAAAGTTAGTAAAGAGCATGGCGACACATCTGAAAATAATATAAGCAAAACATAGGATTTTACTAGGAGGGAGTTCCAGTGAATACTGAAATTCGCTCTTGTTCAATTTTCCATACAATTTTTTTTACCCCAGTACAACAAGGATAAGATGACAAATTTCTGCTTTAACATGATACAAAAGGACAACTAGAACAGTTA